>NC_135554.1:28721129-28834500 GCF_964340395.1 Glandiceps talaboti | reverse complement strand
ACCCCTAACCCTAACCCTAACCCTAACCCTAACCCTAACCCTAACCCCTAACCCTAACCCTAACCCTAACCCTAACCCTAACCCTAACCCTAACCCTAACCCTAACCCTAACCCTAACCCTAACCCTAACCCTAACCCTAACCCTAACCCTAACCCTAACCCTAACCCTAACCCTAACCCTAACCCTAACCCTAACCCTAACCCTAACCCTAACCCTAACCCTAACCCTAACCCTAACCCTAACCCTAACCCTAACCCTAACCCTAACCCTAACCCTAACCCTAACCCTAACCCTAACCCTAACCCTAACCCTAACCCTAACCCTAACCCTAACCCTAACCCTAACCCTAACCCTAACCCTAACCCTAACCCTAACCCTAACCCTAACCCAACCCTAACCCTAACCCTAACCCTAACCCTAACCCTAACCCTAACCCCTAACCCTAACCCTAACCCTAACCCCTAACCCTAACCCTAACCCTAACCCTAACCCTAACCCTAACCCTAACCCTAACCTAACCCTAACCCTAAACCCTAACCCTAACCCTAACCCTAACCCTAACCCTAACCCTAACCCTAACCCTAACCCTAACCCTAACCCTAACCCTAACCCTAACCCTAACCCCAACCCTAACCCTAACCCTAACCCTAACCCTACCCTAACCCTAACCCTAACCCTAACCCTAAACCCTAACCCTAACCCCTAACCCTAACCCTAAACCCTAACCCTAACCCTAACCAAACCCTAACCCTAAACCCTAACCCTAAGCAAACCCTAACCTTAACCCTAACCCTAAACCCTAACCCTAACCCTAACCCTAAACCCTAATCCTAACCCTAACCATACCCTAACCCTAACCCTAACCCTAACCCTACCCTAACCCTAACCCTAACCCTAACCCTAACCCTACCCTAACCCTAACCCTAACCCTAAACCCTAACCCTAACCCCTAACCCTAACCCTAAACCCTAAAACTAACCCTAACCAAACACTAACCCTAAACCCTAACCCTAAGCAAACCCTAACCTTAACCATAAACCCTAACCCTAACCCTAACCCTAAACCCTAACCCTAACCCTAACCCTACCCTAACCCTAACCCTAACCCTAACCCTAACCCTAACCCTACCCTAACCCTAACCCTAACCCTAACCCCTAACCCTAACCCTAACCCTAACCCTAACCAACCCTAACCCTAACCCTAACCCTAACCCTAACCAACCCTAACCCTAACCCTAACCCTAACCACAACCCTAACCCTAACCCTAACCCTAAACCCTAACCTTAACCCTAACCCTAACCCTAAACCCTAACCCTAACCCTAACCCTAACCCAAACCCTAACCCTAACCCTAACCCTAACCCTAACCCTAAACCCTAACCCTAACCATAACCCTAACCCCAACCCTAACCATAACCCTACCCTAACCCTAACCCTAACCCTAACCCTAAACCCTAACCCTAACCCCTAACCCTAAACCCTAACCCTAACCCTAACCAAACCCTAACCCTAAACCCTAACCATAAGCAAACCCTAACCTTAACCCTAACCCTAAACCCTAACCCTAACCCTAACCCTAAACCCTAACCCTAACCCTACCCTAACCCTAAAGCTAACCCTAACCCTACCCTAACCCTAACCCTAACCCTAACCCTACCCTAACCCTAACCCTAACCCTAACCCTAACCTAACCCTAACCCTTACCCTAACCGGTAATCAACCCTAACCGGTAATCACCAGTACGTATGTCATAACACCCTTAGCGCCAGTGCAGGTAATCACCAATATGTAAGTCATTACACCAGTAGTGTTATCACCAGTACGTATGTCATAACACCGCTAGTGTGTGCACACTAGCACCTGTGCAGGAAATCACTAGTACGTAAGTCGTAACACCACTAGTGTGTGCACACTAGTGCAACTGCAGGTAATCACCAGTAAGTATGTCATAACACCACTATTGTGTGCACACTAGCACCAGAGCAAGCAATCACCAGTATGTGTGTAATAACACCACTAGTTTACCCCCCATTGCAGGTAATAACCAGTATGTGTGTCATACCACCACTAATGTGCGCACACTAGCACCAGTGCAGGTAATCACCAGTACGTATGTCATAATACCATTGGCGCCAGTGGAGGTAATCACCAATATGTAAGTCATTACACCACTAGTGTGCGCACACTAGCACAAGTGCAGGTAATCACCAGTACGTATGTCATAACAATACTATTGTGTGCACACTAGCGCCAGTGCAGGTAATCACCAGTACGTAATTAATAACATCACTAGTGTGCACACACTAGCGCCAGTGCAGGTAATCACCAGTATGTGTTTCATAATATCACTAATGTGCGAACCAGTGCAGGTAATAACCTGTATGTGTGTCATACCACCACTAATGTGCGCACACTAGCGTCAGTGCAGGTAATCACTAGTACGTGTGCCTTAATAACACTAGTTTGCGCACACTAGCACCAGTGAAGTTAAACACAAGTACGTATGTCATAACACCACTAGCGCCAGTGCAGGTAATCACCAGTATGTGTGTCATAACACCACTAGTGTGCACACAAGCGCAGGTTATAACCAGTATGTGTGTCACAATACCACTAGTGTGCGCACACTAGAGCCAGTGCAGGTAATCACCTGTATGTGTGTCATACCACCACTAATGCGCGCACACTAGCGTCAGTGCAGGTAATCACTAGTACGTGTGCCTTAATAACACTAGTGTGCGCACACTAGCACCAGTGAAGTTAAACACAAGTACGTATGTCATAACACCACTAGCGCCAGTGCAGGTAATCACCAGTATGTGTGTCATAACACCACTAGTGTGCACACAAGCGCAGGTTATAACCAGTATGTGTGTCATAACACGACTAGTGTGTGCATACTAGCGCCAGTGCAGGTAATCACCAGTACGTGTGTCATAACACCACTAGTGTGCGAACACTAGCGCCAGTGAAGGTAATCACCAGTACGTGTGTTATAATACCAATAGTGTGCACACACTAGCGCCAGTGCAGGTTATCAACAGTACGTGTGTCATAATACCATTAGTGTGCACACACTAGCGCCATTGCATGTAGTCACCAGTACGTAAGTCATAACACCACTAGTGCGCACACACTAGCGCCAGTGCAGGTAATCACAAGTATGTATGTCATGATACCACTAGTCTGCGCACACTAGCACCAGTGCAGGTAATCACCAGTACGCGTGTCATAACACCACTAGTGTGTGCACAAGTGCAGGTTATAACCAGTATGTGTGTCATAATACCACTAGTGTGCGCACACAAGTGCCAGTGCATGTAATCACCAGTACGTAAGTCATAAAACCACTAATGTGCGCACACTAGCACCAGTGCAGGTAATCACCAGTATGTATAACATAACACAACGAGTGTGCGCACCAGGGCAGATACTAACCAGTATGTGTGTCGTAACACTACTAGTGTGCACACACTAGCGCCAGTGCAGGTAATCACCAGTACATGTGTAATAACAGCACTAGTGTGCTTACAGTAGCACCAGTGCAGGTAATAACCAGTATGTATAACATAACACAACGAGTGTGCGCACCAGGGCAGGTAATAACCATGCAGTATGTGTGTCGTAACACTACTAGTGTGCACACACTAGCGCCAGTGCAGGTAATCACCAGTACATGTGTAATAACAGCACTAGTGTGCTTACAGTAGCACCAGTGCAGGTAATAACCAGTATGTGTGTCATAACACCACTAGTGTGTGCACACTAGCGCCAGTGCATGTTATCACCAGCATGTGTGTCATAATACCACTAGTGTGTGCACAATAGTGCCAGTGCAGGTAATCACCAGTACGTACGTCAGAAAACCACTAGTGTGCGCACACTAGCACCAGTGCAGGTAATCACCAGTACATATGTCATAACACCACTAGTGTGCGCACCAGTGCAGGTAATAACCAGTATGTGTGTCATACCACCACTAATTTGCGCATACTAGCACCAGTGCAGGTAATCACCAGTACGTGTGTCTTAATACCACTAGTGTGCACACACTAGCACCAGTGCAGGTAATCACCAGTACGTATGTCATAACACCACTAGCGCCAGTGCAGGTAATCACCAATAAGTAAGTTATTACACCACTAGTGTGCACACACTAGCACCAGTGCAGGTAATCACCAGTATGTATGTCATAACACCACTAGTGTGTGCACACTAGCACCAGTGCAGGAAATCACAAGTCATAAGTCGTAACACCACTAGTGTGAGCACACTAGCATCAGTGCAGGTAATAACCAGTATGTGTGTCATAACACCACTAGTGTGAGCACACTAGCATCAGTGCAGGTAATAACCAGTATGTGTGTCATAACACCACTATTGTGCGCACACTAGCACCAGTGCAAGTAATCATCAGTACGTGTGTCAACACACCACTAGTGTGTGCACAAGTGCACCAGTGCAGGTAATCACCAGTGCGTATGTCATAACACTACTAATGTGTGTACACTAGCACCAGTACATGTAATCTCCATAACGTATGTCATGACACCACTAGTGTTCGCACACTAGCACCAGTGCAGGTAATCACCAGTATGTGTGTCATAACAGCACTAGTGTGTGCAAACTAGCACCAGTGCAGGTAATTAACAGTACGTGTGTCATAATACCACTAGTGTGCGCACACTAGTGAAAGTGCAGGTAATCACCAGTACATGTGTAATAACAGCACTAGTGTGCTTACAGTAGCACCAGTGCAGGTAATAACCTGTATGTGTGTCATAACACCACTAGTGTGTGCACACTAGCACCAGTGCAGGTTATCACCAGTACGTGTGTCATAACATCACTAGTGTGTGCACACTAGCACCGGTGCAGGTAATCACCAGTATGAATTGCATAACACAATGAGTGTGCGCACCAGGGCAGGTAATAACCAGTATGTGTGTCATAGCACCACTAGTGTGCGCACATTAGCGCCAGTGCATGTAATCACCGATATGTGTGTTATAATACCACTAGTGTGCGCACACTAGCACTAGTGCATGTAATCACCAGTACGTAAGTCATAACACCACTAATGTGCGCACCAGTGCGGGTAATAACCAGTATGTGTGTCATAACACACTAGAACCAGTGCAGGTAATTAACAGTATGTGTGTCATAATACCACTAGTGTGCGCACACTAGCGCCAATGCAGGTAATCACCAGAATGTAATTAATAACATCACTAGTGTGCGCACACTAGCGCCAGTGCAGGTAATCACCAGTATGTGTGTCATAATACCTCTAGTGTGCACACTAGCGCCAGTGCAGGTAATCACCTGTACGTAACTATTAACACCACTATTGTGCACACACTAGCACCAGTACAGGTAATCACCAGTACGTATGTCATAACACCACTAGTGTGCGCACACTAGCGCCAGAGCAGGTAATCACCAGTACGTGTGTCATAACACCACTAGTGTGTGCACACTAGCACCAGTGCAGGTAATCACCAGTATGTATGTCATAACACAACGAGTGTGCGCACCAGGGCAGGTAATAACCAGTATGTGTGTCATAACACAACGAGTGTGCGCACCAGGGCAGGTAATAACCAGTATGTGTGTCATAACACCACTAGTGTGCACACACTAGCGCCAGTGCATGTAATCACCAGTATGTGTGTCATAATACCACTAGTGTGCGCACACTAGTGCCAGTGCAGGTAATCACCAGTACGTAAGTCATAAAACCACTAGTGTGCGCACACTAGCACCAGTGCAGGTAATCACCAGTACGTATGTTATAACACCACTCGTGTGCGCACCAGTGCAGGTATTACCCTGTATGTGTATCATACCACCACTAATGTGCACACACTAGCGCCAGTGCAGGTAATCACCAGTACGTAAGTCATAAAACCACTAGTGTGCGCACACTAGCACCAGTGCAGGTAATCACCAGTACGTATGTTATAACACCACTAATGTGCGCACCAGTGCGGGTAATAACCTGTATGTGTATCATACCACCAACAATGTGCACACACTAGCACCAGTGCAGGTAATCACCAGTACGTGTGTCTTAATACCACTAGTGTGCTCACACTAGCACCATTGCAGGTAATCACCAGTACGTATGTCATAATACCACTAGCACCAGTGCAGGTAATCTCCAGTTCGTGTGTCATAATACCACTAGCGTGAGCGCTTAGCGCCAGTGCAGGTAATCACCAATACGTAAGTCATTACAACACTAATGTGCGCAAACTAGCGCCAGTGTAGGTAATCACCAGTAAGTGTGTCATAACACCACTAGTGTGAGCACACTAGCACGAGTGCAGGTAATCACCAGTACGTGTGTCATAACACCACTAGTGTGCGCACAAGTGCAGGTTATTAAACCAGTATGTGTTTCATAAAACCACTAATGTGCGCACACTAGCGCCAGTGCAGGTAATCACCTTTACGTGTTTCATAACACCACTAGTGTTCCCCCCATTGCAGGTAATAACCAGTATGTGTGTCATATCACCATTAGTGTGTGCACACTAGCGCCAGTGCAGGTAATCACCAGTACGTGTGTCATAACACCACTAATGTGCCCCCATTGCAGGTAATAACCAGTATGTGTGTCATAACACCATTAGTGTGTGCACACTAGCGCCAGTGCAGGTAATCACCAGTACGTGTGTCATAATACCACTAGTGTGCGCACACCAGCGCCAGTGCAGGTAATCACCAGTACGTAAGTCACAACATCACTAGTTTGCAAACACTAGCGCCGGTGCAGGTAATCACCAGTATGTGTGTTATAATACCACTAGCGTGCGCACACTGGCACCAGTGCATGTAATCACCAGTACGTAAATCATAACACCACTAGTGCACACACACTAGTGCCAGTGCAGGTAATCACAAGTACGTATGACATAGTACCACTAGTTTGCGCATACTAGCGCCAGTGCAGGTAATCTCCAGTATATACTACTAGTGTGTGCACACTAGCACCAGAGCAGGTAATCACCAGTACGTGTGTCATAACACCACTAGTGTGCGTACAAGTGCAGGTTATAACCAGTATGTGTGTCATAATACCACCAGTGTGCGCACACTAGTGCCATTGCAGGTAATCACCAGTACGTGTGTCATAACACCACTAGTGTGCCCCCCATTGCAGGTAATAACCAGTATGTGTGTCATAACACCACTAGTGTGCGCACACTAGCACCAGTGCAGGTAATCACCAGTACGTATGTCATAACACTACTAATGTGCTCACACTAGCACCAGTGCAGGTAATCTCCAGTACGTATGTCATAACACCACTAGTGTTCGCACACTAGCACCAGTGCAGGTAATAACCAGTATGTGTGTCATAACACACTAGCACCAGTGCAGGTAATTAACAGTATGTGTGTCATAATACCACTAGTGTGCGCACACTAGCGCCAATGCAGGTAATCACCAGTATGTAATTAATAACAACACTAGTGTGCGCACACTAGCGCCAGTGCAGGTAATCACCAGTATGTGTGTCATAATACCTCTAGTGTGCACACTAGCGCCAGTGCAGGTAATCACCTGTACGTAACTATTAACACCACTATTGTGCACACACTAGCACCAGTACAGATAATCACCAGTACGTATGTCATAACACCACTAGTGTGCGCACACTAGCGCCAGAGCAGGTAATCACCAGTACGTGTGTCATAACACCACTAGTGTGTGCACACTAGCACCAGTGCAGGTAATCACCAGTATGTATGTCATAACACAACGAGTGTGCGCACCAGGGCAGGTAATAACCAGTATGTGTGTCATAACACAACGAGTGTGCGCACCAGGGCAGGTAATAACCAGTATGTGTGTCATAACACCACTAGTGTGCACACACTAGCGCCAGTGCATGTAATCACCAGTATGTGTGTCATAATACCACTAGTGTGCGCACACTAGTGCCAGTGCAGGTAATCACCAGTACGTATGTTATAACACCACTCGTGTGCGCACCAGTGCAGGTATTACCCTTTATGTGTATCATACCACCACTAATGTGCACACACTAGCGCCAGTGCAGGTAATCACCAGTACGTATGTGATAACACCACTAGTGTGCGCACACTAGCACCAGTGCTGGTAATCTCCAGTACGTATGTCATAACACTACTAGTGTGCGCACACTAACACCAGTGCAGGTAATCTCCAGTATGTATGTCATAGCACTAGTCCATGTATTCACCAGTACGTAAGTCATAACACCACTAGTGTGCGCACACTAGTGCCAGTGCAGGTAATCACCAGTACGTACCACTAGTGTGCGCACACTAGCACAAGTGTTTTTGTATTGTGATGGGTACAAAAAACGTATCTTGGTAAACCCCCATGAGTATCTGTTTATTTGCTGGTTTATTTAATTATTTTATTTGTCCCTATACTTGTCGTTCGTTTGCTTGTTCATTTGTCATTTATTTGATAGTTTATTTATTTATTTGTTTTGTTTTGTTTGTCACACGGTTCCTGGGTGCCCTCTGCATGAGGCGCTAATAATCATGATCATGGAACTAGTCCCTACGTTGCCTCTCCAGAGGGCGCCTTGATCACTGTGTCATAGAACATGCATGTAGAACATATAGAACTACGCCCATCGTCTAGGCGGCAACAGTATGGAGCCCTCCACGATGTTCCATTAATTAGTGCCTGCAACATCATTTATCGTGAAACAGCGTGAGCATGGTCCATGAATGAATAAGTGGTGCTTTAACTTCTAACAACTTGATTAGATCTCGTATACATGTATAGAGTTAATTTTGTTACACTGCCTCTTTTTATATTTTAATTCCAAGTAAAAGACAAAATTCCAAATTTGCATGGACAAATGAAGAAGATTATAAATTAGACAAAGGAAAATGTAACATTGACCATTTCTTCCGTGTCCACAGGAGACCGGTACTTTCAGTTCTAGTCAACATAGCCTCATAGTGTTCTTTCTGCATATTAAGGGAGCCTTCCGTATTTACAGAGGGGGGGGGGCGGAGGAATCGGGGGGGGGGGGGTCACATATTACAATCTGTAGTTTTGTGACCGAATTGAAGATTCAATTCAAGTCCAATTGTTTTGTGTGTTTTGAGATGTAAAAGCACAGGGGATAGCTTACTAGTTTATGCATGATTGACTGGTTGTCCAAAGCAAATTTTCGCGGTAACTGATCTCTCGTCCAATTGTATTAGGGGTGTTTTAATTAAGATAAGAGGAGAAGACTTAAGAGTGGACAAGGCGTCTTTATTTAGTCAATAAAGAAAAGAGAGAATTACATACAGCCTCAGACTTTTAGTGGTCTGAGATACAGCTGAGAGCAAAGTAGCAAGGGAAAGAAAAAAATAGTTTTAAAACCTAATGAGTGAATTGATCAATATCACATACAAAATAAGTTATATTGCACCAAAAAAATTGATCATTCAATCGATCAATCATTAACCAAATAATAAATAAATCAATCAATCAATTACATACTCGCTGCCCCTGTGGTAAAAGTGAGATGCTGCACTCATTTATTTTTACGAGTACTTTACATGACAATATAAAAAAAATAAAAAAAACATATTGTAAGAAAATTGTTTTAAAATAGCGTTGTAGCACAACTGTACAGTTTTTAAAAATGTTTATCCATATGGTAGTCCATGCTAACAAGAAGTGTTCATTTGTTGAATGACTATCCAGTTGCCTATCCAACCATGTTGCTATCTTTATGATATATGCTATTTGGCTGTTGCTATGGGCGTGGTCATGTTGTTAGATATATTTGCATACATTATTAAATGTTTTGTTCACCTGTGTATGAATTCCTGATATTATCTTTGCAATATACGTGATCATTTGGCTGTTGCTATGGGCGTGGTTTTGTTGCTAGGCACATTTGCATACATTTGTTGAATGTTTATTCATTTATCTTTCTATTCCTGTTGTAATCTTTGCAATATACGTGATTATTTGGCTGTTGCTATGGGCGTGGTCTTGTTGCTATGCACATTTACATACGTTTTTTGAATGTTTATTCAATTGTCTATTAATCCATGTTATCTTTGTGAAATACACGACCGTTTGGCTGTTGCTATGGGCGTGGTCATGGTTGCTAGGGTATTTGCATACATTTTTTGAATGTTTACTCATTTGCCTACCAGATGATGTTGTTATTTGACCAATATATACTGCCATTTGGTTGTTGCTAAGGGCGTGGTCATGGTCGCTAGGGCCAATTTTCTCAAAATATTTTGAAGAAAATCTGCAGAATAACACTTTCAGAAACATCTCACCAAGTTTCAGACTCGGTGACCAAGTACTTTTTGAGATACAAGTTTTTGACCAAAAATGAACATTTTTACACCTAATTTGCATATCACTCATGGAATCATTGTATGCTTAATATTTCTTCGTCCATACATCCCTAGATGCATTCCCATTAAATTCCATCCCAATCTGCTCAGTAGTTTTGGAATTATAGATTTTTAACCAAAGAGACACATTTTTAGCCCTAATTTGCATATCACTGATGGAATCATCATGTCATGAACAAATCTTACTTTACACCCCCTTACAAATGTTCCCACCAAATTTCGCATCAATCTGCCCTGTAGTTTCTGAGTTTAAGTTTTTTGACCAAAAATCACATTTTAAGACCCAAATCACACACCTGTGATGCGATCATTTTGATTTGAACAATTCCCAACTACAGACCTAAGGTAATGGACCCACCAAATATCATGCATGGCAATCGGTTCAGCGGTTATTGATTTAAAGTTGTTTACACACACACACACACACAGACAGACGCCGGGCGATCCCTATAGCACAACTGAACTGAGGTTCAGTTGTGCTAATAAAACGATGCATTTTGTTGAATGTACCATCTCACCTTATCACTCACACTGTCCGTGAATGTTGTTCATATATGATGGTGATGGTAGCAATGATGATGATGATGATGATGATGATGACGATGATTTAGTTTTGAATGTCATAGAGAACACGGACAGTGATACATGCACTGACTCAAGTAGTACTGTCTAATAAAGAGTCAAAAGCATTTAATTTGTATGTATGCATATAATGGGAATATTGATTAACGTTCGATATATGCAATTACCATGGGGGGTCATGTTTTAAAAAATGGGACAAAGGGGAGGGTCACTTTTTACAAATGGAGAATGGGGGGAGGGTCATGTTTTACTTAACAGACCATGCATGATTTCCTCCGCCCCGCCCCTGTAAATACTGAAGGCTCCCTAACAACATTTGAATCGCCGGAGAAGCCAGCCACAGATGAAGGCGCTGGTCGTTTAGAAACCTGCTTCCAATAAGACTTTGGGTCATTATTCAGACTGGCATGGACAAATGAAGAAGATTATAAATTAGACAAAGGAAAATGTAACATTGACCATTTCTTCCGTGTCTACAGGAGACCGGTACTTTGCAACTCTTGTCTTTGGCTCACACGCATGTCATCGCAGAATTGATTGTTTGGGATAACAAGTGAAAAGTCTTTGCCAGTTCTAGTCAACATAGCCTTGTAGTGTTTTTTCCACATATTAACATTTGAATCGCCGGAGAAGGCAGCCACAGATGAAGGCGCTGGTACTTTATTTTTACGTTTAGAAACCTCCTTCCAATAAGACTTTGGGTCATTATTCAGACTGTGTGCTAGAGCATTTAACAGGGGCTCAGGCTTATAGTTAGTTATGTTCTTGAAAACAAACAAACAAAGAAGCAAATAAATAAACAAACAAACAAACAAACAAACAACAACACATAAATACATACATGAATGACAGTGAGAGTAACTGCAATTCAATGTCAACAATTTTTCTATCACTACACAAAAAGTCCAATTTACCCACCTTTACCCTACATGTGACCCACCTAACCACCATCTCTGTCCAGGTACAAGACACAGTACCACTTTTGACTGTCTACAGCCCCCAGGGGAGAGATCACTGGGGGTAAATTAATATAAGTCAAAGGTGGAAATTCGTCTCATACTCGCCATATTTACACATCCTCTGCTCAAGATTTACCCTGGTGGAAAGACATGGTTAAATATGACTTTTCGTACAGTATATGCAACAAGAATTACAACCGTGCGAAATGATCACTATGTGCATACTCCTAGGGGTATACCATATAACATGGATTGGTATGGTCATAGACAATTTGCATGAATAAGAGAAATACTGTAATATGAAAAAAATGATCAATTTTATTATTAATAGAAATCTAGCATTTCACTAGTTTAAGAATGCAACTTGAAGTTAACATCACTAATATGTATTCTATGCAAATATTCACCATTTATACAATGGCACTAATGATAGTACACTTTGCATCGTATATTTTTACAAATAAGTTCGAGCTCAAAAAACATGTAGAGTATAGGTACATCAATTGTCATCTGCCCAAGTCCTGTACATGAAGTTCTTTTATTAAAAAATTTCCCCTTTGTTACTGATGACATTCTTATAAACCTTTGAAATAAGCTTGCAACCCATGAGCTTACTTTTTTCTATCTAAGCAGAAATAGATGATATACATAATATCTTTCTCCTCACTTGTCTTGCATAGGATCCTTTTGGAGAGAAGGGGTTACACAAGGAAAAATGAACATATTCATATTATTTGCTTTATGCTTGGCAGCACAAGTTACTAGAATTGGCCAATCTTTGTAATTCACGAGGAACATTTTATTTGAATGTCATTTTTTATGGCTTGGGTACCCAGAAAAGCCAATGTCATTAATGATCCTCCTAAGATAGAGTTATAAAAATCGACAAATTGTGCTTGGAAAAGGAGGTCTGTACACTGGAGCAAGGAATTCTGGAAAACAAAACAAATCTCTGGAAACAATGGCTTCAGCATTGTTTGTACAGAGATTAGGAGCTCCTCACTTTCTTTGTTCCCTAGAATGCCTCACCCCAGTTTATAGCAGGCCTCTTTGAAGCCAGAGATGTAAACTTTTATAAACTGTGCAATGCCAATGCAGGACTGATGAAAATGACTTTTCACAGCTAAATAAAACAAGTCTCACAATTGTTCCCCTTATTTACATTTGCATGACATTGATAGGGTGTGATCACTTGATGACAATCATATTTCATAAGTGTAATAACATACATTTGTCTGAAATTGAACAAAAAAAATTATGAAAAAAAAATGTTCATGTTTACTGAGGATTCACAAATTAGTTTGGAAAATTTTTCTTTTTTGAGCACAATTTCACAAATGTTTTGGATTTGAAATCAGTGCAAATTAAAAAAGATGAAACCATTAAGCAGAGTCATTTAGACTCACTTACCTTCAAAGACTACATTACTATTCTACATTTCTAATTCTATTTAGTCCACTATCTACATTCTACAATTGTTGTGATGAAACCCCATGAGATACAACTTGCACACATAAGGGCAGCCATACTTAATTCTGTATTTCTCATGACCTGACAGATCCTAAATTTCTTCAATCTGGTGAACTATTTAAAAAATTATGCCCTTTATGACAGGATTATAAACTAATCACAATGTCATTGATAATATGATGGTGACCCTAGTGTGTATCTGAGCAAAAAGTATCATTTATTCCTGAATTTTGAAAAGTTAATAAAACAAATGGTTCAAAGTTTCCTTCTGACTTTGTCATTTTTAAGTCATTCACAATGTTAATTAATGATGATGAAATGAAAATATCACCAATATGTGCACAAACACTTGCTTTTTCAAAATATTTTTTTTTAACAGAGCTACCCATAATTTGTAAGGTGTTATGATGAGAACATAGAAATAAGCAATGACAGCCAAGTCAAAACATATTGCACATGTCCTCTGTAATTGTTACATATCTCCAACTCTAAAATCTTTCAATACTCAAAAACTCACACATACATTGTAAGTCCAGTAATATACACAAAAATATATTCCCTCTAACTATTTTGGAATGTTTTGTGCAAACTTACTCAAACTGATGACAAGTGTTATTTTTCAGTCGGACATGAGGGTGAAGTGACTGAAATTTCATTATTTTTAAATTTAATTTTTTTTTTTTTTACAATTTATGAATTTATTTTTTGATATTTCATGCATATTTACATTTGTTTCATACATTCAAACTAATATCATATTGATTCTGTTGTGCATATTTACCAAGCCTAATTATTAAACAAAGCCCTTTAGCTTTTTGATAATGCAACTCAATTGCCCACTTAGGTAGGTCAAGTGTGACTGTTGTGTGCATACTTACTTGGGCTAATTATCAAATGAGACCCCTTAGCTCCTTGGCAATGCAACTCACTCAGGCAGGACTGATGAGGCAATCTTCAGCTGCACGTGAGTATAAAATTCAGGAGCAGATCATACAAAATTTACAATTACTCACAAGGTATTTGCATCTTTTGAAAAGCACGATATTGCAGGTTGACTTTACAAGGCAATAAATAGTACATAGCTTTACAAGGAACTTCTCATTCTACGTTAGTTACATTTCTTGGCAATATTACAATGGGGAAATGACACAGATCAGACAATTTCTATTTCTTCTGGTTTAAAACCACACCAATATTCTATAAATATATATATATACAATAAGCACCTATCAATATGGAAGAACACGTTAATCAAACTTCTTTCAAAAAACTTCAGATTGTATGAAATTCGCTTGGTCATGAACATTGGGCAGTGTATATGCATTCACATGCAGGATGTCATGGTTTTTCTTAAATAGTTCAAATGTTGGAAGTTTCTAAGTTTTACCAGAAAGGCAAAATGGATGTGAAAAGTGTTATCATTGTCATGTTTTCCATTTGTATGAATGACTTATATCTGTCACTTGACAGACTACTTGACTGTGTTATGATTTCACAGAAATAATTATTGAAAATGTAGATTGACATGTTACTACTGAACAAGTAGTTTATGTATGGTTTCTGTAGGAAAAATTACTTCCAGTTTATCAACTTTATAGAACTGCATTTATCATTAGTTTATCAATTTTTATAGAACTGCATCATCTGTTGTCAATTTTGTCAGTGTTCTCCCTGAACGAGTATACATAACAGGTGTTGTACATACCAGGTGTTATACATAACAGGTGCTATACATAACAGGTGCTATACATACAACGTGTTATACATAACAGGAGTTGTACATAACAGGTGTTACACATAGCACGTGCTAGACATAACAAGTGTAATACATACCATGCATTGTGCATGCCAGATGGTATACATACCAGGTGTTGTACATAACAGGTGTTATACATATCAAATGTTGTACATACCAGGTGTTGTACATATCTGGGTGTTGTATATAGCAGGTGTTATACATAAAATGTGTTATAAGCAAGCACCATTGGCAATTTAGGCAAATTTGTCACCAGAGTCAACATCAGACTCCAGAGATTTCAGTTAACTTGATAAATTATCAATAATTTAATTTCCAGGAGACATTCACACCTTGGCTTCTGAGCAGCAACTTATGAAGCCCTGGCATGAGTGTACGTACATCAGTTTTACCTATAACACTATATATCCAAAGGAAACAACTTCATCAATTTGTATAATTCCAATCCATACTATAACATGATGCACTGCTAGAAAACAGCCATTATAGTATGCTCACAATTTTGGACATTTTATCGCATGACAATTCTTTATTTTGGAAATTATTCTTTTTTAAGAAAAATTTGAACTTCACTGTTCCTCAATTCCTTCTTAATTCGTCCAATAATTGTGGTGAAGAGTTTGGTATTCAATTTACTAATATTACCAAGATTTGAATGTTGTGGATCAAGAACTGACAAATAATCTCTTGACAGATGAAGCATTAATAAGTTGAGTTGTAACTGTGACACTGTAGATACTAATAAAAAGTGTTCCATCAAAAACTTGTTAGATATAAAATAATAAGACAAAAAAGTCAGTATATACTTAGTGTATCTTTTAAACTGAAAAAATAGGCAGTTTTAGAGCAAAAATTGTCTACTGAGGATCGAATGATAATAAGAGTAGGAATAAATTAATAATAGAGGGGAATTATCAAATTAATAATTAATCATTGCTGTCACAAACTTTCCTAAAAAAATCTGTGGGAAATATTGGAAAAAAGTACATATACTGTAACACTAGTTTGTACATCATAATTTCTACACTGAGAAATCCATTTGTTTGCGTTCTTGTAACTATTCATTACTTTATAGTTTCAAGAGTGCAAACAATGACAATTCTTTTAGTCTAGGAGATGTAATGATTGAAAACATACTAATTTTCTTTTTTGCATTCTTTCCACTTATCAACTATTTTCATATCAACAATATAAATTTCCAGAACTTTGGTATTTAGCCATCTAGATGTAGACGTAGATAAAACAAAATAAGTGCAAGACGATTAAGATTTGTAAGGTAATGTATTGCAAGGACTTAACTCATACAATGACATCCTCGGCTTCTTCAGGATATTACAAAATAATAAATTCCAGCTCTGGTCTCTCAAAAAAGTAATAAATTCAACAACTCAAATTAGAAAATAGCATCAATCGCATTGTAGCACAACTGTACAGTTTTTAAAAATGTTTACCCACATGCTGATCCATGCTAGGTATAGGTGTTCATTTGCTGAATGATTATCCAGTTGCCTATCCTACCCTGTTGTTATCTTTGCAACATATGTGATCATTTGGCTGTTGCTATGGCCAAGCGTAGTCATGTTGCTAGACATATTTGGATACATTTTTTGAATGTTTATTCACTTGTATAAGAATCCCTGTTGTTATCTTTGTGAAATACACCATCTTTGGTTGTTGCTATGGGCGTGGTCATGGTTGCAAGGGATATTTGCATACATTTTTTGAATGTTTACTCACTTGCCTACCAGATGATGTTGTTATTTAACCAAAATATATACTCCCATTTGGTTGTTTCTAAGAGCGTGGTCATGGTTGCTAAGGCCAATTGTGTAAATATGTTTTGAAGAAAATCTGCAGAATAACATTTCTAGAAACTTCTGACCAAGTTTCAGTCTCATTGACCAAGTACTTTTTGAGATAAAAGTTTTTGACCAAAACTTTGACATGTTTACATCTAATTTGCATATCACTGATCATTATATGCTTACTATTTGTTCATCTATACACCCCCAGATGCCCCCCCCCCCCCCCCCCATTAAATTTCAGCTGAATCTGCTCTGTAGTTTTGGAATTAAAGATTTTTGACCAAAAAGACACATTTTTAGCCCTAATTTGCATATTACTTGTGGAATCATCATGTCATGAACAAATCTTAATTTACAAACCCCTAAGAACATTCTCACCAAATTTCAGACCAATCTGCCCATTTGTTAATTTAGGTCTGTTCACCAAAAAATGACATTTTTTTACCCAAATCACACATCTGTGATGCAATCATTTTCATCTGAACAATTTTCCATCTACATGTCCTAAGTAATGACCCCACCAAAAACCAAGCAAATCGGTCTGTCAGTTTTTGACTTTTAAGTTCGTTTGCAGACACAGACGCATACACATACACATACATAAACACACACACACACACACACACACACACACACACACACACATTTCACCATGCCTATAGCACTACTGAACTTCACCTCAGTTCATCTGTGCTAAAAATGAAGTTATGCTAATAACAATACTATAGTGTTATGCAAATATTTATGTTCTTCCATTATCTTGTAAGGGTTATAGATAACTATTACCAGTACACAGAAAAAGGAAAATATCTTCCCTCGATCCCCTCCATATCAAGATTTGAAAAAATCTCAAACTCTCTATGTATACATGTTTTATGAGTTTGTATATTGCACAATGGTCTGTTTCATTTTATCCTAACTGTGATGCATTGGTCAATGTCTTGTAATCACTCTAGGTATTATGAAAAAGTTTAAAATGAGTTCCTCTATAGGAAGACCTGCTATCATACAAATGAGTCATCCTCTGCATCACTATCTGGAGTTTCCCGAAGACCATAGTAGTGTACAAAGGTGTATTCTTTAAAAACAATGTGGGTCTGCAAGGCAAAAAGAGCAAAATTGAAATTAGAAAGCTTCATCTCTATTATGATGGTATGTTATATATTACATTATACCATATACCAAGTATAGTTTTCAAAGTAATTCAATACAGCGAGTGTACACTGAACCCATGCAATAATTTTCTGTATCATGCCATGGCACACTTTACTCAAATATGGCAAGTAGCATTTATATCATGATTTGGCTTCACCTTTTCTTAATATCTTTGTTTTTGTATGTAAAATAATGTTTCAATATCAATCTATGCAATTATGTGATTCAAATGGTGTTTCTATACCAGTTTAATGAATATATTAAACTTTGATATATGACATCTTTACGGCCCAGATACAGGTTTTGCAGACCTTGGTAGTACAGCTTACAACTACCCTTCTGCCATACAACCTCAGTCTGCAAAACCCATATATGGGCCATAAAGATCAATGACATAAATTATTTATGTGTACCAATGATTACTTTCATTTGTGCATACACTGTACATACTATTTTTACTACTTGCACTGCCGTGAAGTAAAGTTTTGCACTATTGCATACATACATGTGTATTTGCCAATCAGCAGTCAATGTCACACCAGCTTACAGAGAGCACAGTAATACTTACTCGTACATCTTGAATTAGGAGACTTTTCAAATTACGACAAAACTAAAGGCAAAACATGATACAATGTATAAATTGCGCTATTTACTCTTGTGAGTTTAATCACTGATTACACGATTTTATCTCTTACCTTGCCAGACTTCTGCAGCTTCTTCATTTCTTTGACAAGAAGTTCAAAAGAAGGCCTACTCTCAGGTTTACGATGCCAGCATCTCAACATAGTATCGTAATATTCTTGTGAGACATGTTTAGGTTTCTCCATCCTGTAGTGTTCTTTAAGCTTCTCTGGTAATCTTTTTGTGCTAATATTAGGATATGGAATAGAGCCTATATAGGAAAGAAAGAAGAAAAGAATATTAACAAATCACTTTATGTTTTAATAGTATATACTACCTACCTAAGGACGTAATGATGTATAGAAAAATTCTACTTAACTGTTAAATGTTTTATTAAGCAGACAAATTTTCCTTTTTAGACTCTCTCTCTCTCTCTCTCTCTCTCTCTCTCTCTCTCTCTCTCTCTCTCTCTCTCTCTCTCTCTCTCTCTCTCTCTCTCTCTCTCTCCCTCCCTCCCTCCCTCCCTCCCTCCCTCCCTCCCTCCCTCCCTCCCTCCCTCCCTCCCTCCCTCTCTCTCTCTCTCTCTCTCTCTCTCTCTCTCAAACGGACACACAAACTGTCAGACATATTTATGCATAAAAACACAATAAGCTGTCACACACTCAAATTGTTACACAAAGACAATAAGTCAAATACACACACACACACCTGCACACGCATGCACACACGCACACACACACACACACATACACATATACACAAACATGTCTTTGATAAACAGATGTTAGATATATATCACAAACTCTCACACACAAACAACAAACATACAGTGATGGTCTTACACAAATACACGACTTGTACACTAACAAACTCACAATATTTCAGGATATGAAACAAAGAATCTCATGAATTCTGTTTTCAAATTGTTTGTTTATAAAACACATAAGAATCAATACACTAATATCACTTACCTAGAGTTGCAATTTCCCATAGAACAATGCCAAAAGACCATCTGTTAATGAAAAGAAGTCTGTGTGAACTTAGACATTAAAAAGATTTGGCCTTGGAAAATTTGCATGAAATAATTAGGGTTATTGCTAGCAATAGCCACAGTAGCAAAAGACGACAAAAAGTCCTAAATGACGATAAAAAATCAGCTATCACCACAATGGCAAATTGATAATTTCCCCCATCCATACTAACAAATTCCTCAAATACAAAAAAAATACCACCAATTGCGTTGTAGCACAACTGTACAGTTTTTAAAAAATGTTTATCCATATGCTGGTCCATGGTAACAATAGGTGTTCATCTGCTGAATGACTATCCAGTTGCCTATCCAACCATATTGCTATCTTTACGATGTATGCTATCATTTGGCTGTTGCTATGGGTGTGGTCATGTTGTTAGATATATTTTCATACATTTGTGTATGTTTTTGTTAACTTGTGCATGAATTCCTGATATTATCTTTGCAATACACATGATCATTTGGCTGTTGCTATGGGCATGGTCTTGTTGCTAGGCATATTTACATACATTTTTTGAATGTTTATTCAATTGTCTATTAATCCTCATTATCTTCGCAATACATGTGATCATTTGGTTGTTGCTATGGGCATGGTCTTGTTGCTAGGCACATTTGCATAACAAACTGATCTCCAACGAACAAGACAAACAGAGAGAGAATCAATATGTGAAGAAGGTTTTACGGCACGGAGAAATCCAAACAAGACTCGTCACAAAGTAAAAAGTCTGATGTACAAATTTCGGTGTGCATACCTTACGTCAGGGGGTGTCAGAAAGGATAGCGGCCATATACAAGAAACATAACATCTCTTCATATCACAAGCCGTTTAATACCATCAGATCCATCCTACCCTCGGTCAAAGACAAGTTAGCTCCACAAAAAAATGCGGCGGCGTATATATGAATACCAGTGTGGGAGCTGTACAGACAATTACATCGGTGAAACAGGACGCCAACTTGCCACCAGAATAAAAGAACACAAAAACTCCAAACTCAGACCCATCACAGCAATACAAGAACACAGTAAAGACTCTAACCACTGCATCCCTGAAAACAATTTCTCAATACTCAGCTCCAACCCAGAGAAATGGAATCGTAGAATCCGTGAAGCAATCGAGATTGAACAACATAAACCAGTCTAAACAGAGACCCTGGACTTGAACTACCCAAAGTCTACTCCAGCATCATAGTAAATCCCACCCATGGGGGTGGTTTTTTTGGGTTTTTTTTCCAATTTTTAACCACAGAGGGCACACCCTGGTGATGAATCACAGTCATGAGATATGGCCGAAACTGCGGTACACCTTTCACATGTACAGCATCACGTTTGTTCCAAAAGGTATCTTAATTATAATTATTCTCAGTATCGTAATGGAACACAAGAGCATTCATAGTATCACATATGTATGATTCTCACTCCATATAGACTTGGACTACATTCTAGTTGAACAGAGTTGACTAATTTTTGTTGAAATGTAGTATTTTCAATGTAGTTAGGAATTTTAGAACTGATTTCAAAGGTAGCACTTTCAATT
The DNA here is from genome assembly GCF_964340395.1 of Glandiceps talaboti. NCBI lineage: Eukaryota > Metazoa > Hemichordata > Enteropneusta > Spengelidae > Glandiceps > Glandiceps talaboti. Next base: position 28,813,203 of record NC_135554.1, on the reverse strand, counting down.
TCAACCGGCTTTCTAGCTACATCCAGACGGCAAATAGTAGCCTGACAGCTGATAGTGAACCCTGGCAAGTGAACCCTAAACACAGCTACAGATGACAATAGAAATATGATATTTGATATCTTTACATTATGCATCTGTAAAGTTTGTAATACATAGCATATGTGGTATGTTATGGTAAACTTTGGAATTGAAATAACTGTTAATTTACTTCCTCTCAAAACATTTTTGAGTAGACGTTGAAAGTCACATTGAGTTGTATTGTATTGTATTGAGCTTTATGTGTAGTTAAGCTTTACTTCATAAGAAAGTGTGAAGAAATTTTGTAGTACAAGGCCTTGCAAGTAATAAAAACAGAAAAATGAATGAATATGACAGTTTAGGACCATGGCAATAGTTCCCTGAAAACTATTATTAATTGAAGTCTGTCAGTGTTAACTTTGCCGACAATAGTTGATTGTTACATTTTGTTTGGGTGTAACTACACAATGCTTTCTATAAAGCATGTTGTAAGATAATATTTACTCCAAGTCTTTCTATCAACATTTTAATGTATATAAGCTTCTGAAAGTAAAATATCATGTAAATTGTCCTGCTGAAACCTTTTCTCTGACTGCCATCTGTTTAGAATTTTCACCACAGAGATAATGTGTGGCTAACACATTTGAAATCCTAGCACTAATCCTAAAATTACAATATGTTTCTCTTCCTCTTCATGTTACATTCAGGCTGAGATGTCAACCAGACCAGGTGAAACCCCTAGGCCCTACCCCCATCCCAACCTCTTTAGACCAGGTGAAACCCCGAGGCCCCCATCCCAACCTCTTTAGACCAGGTGAAACCCCTAGGCCATACCCCCATCCCAACCTCTTTAGACCAGGTGAAACCCCTAGGCCCTACCCCCAACCCAACCTTTTTAGACCAGGTGAAACCCCTAGGCCATACCCCCATCCCAACCTTTTTAGACCAGGTGAAACCCCATCCTCATTCTTTTAGACCTGGTGAAAGCCCCACTCTCATCGCACTTTGAAAGTCAGACCATAGAAAGTACATGTACTATCCTTACTTTAAAATGAAGATTCAAGGTGATTGTTATGTTCAAAATTTCCAATTTCAACCCCATCCCTTATAGTTCTACAGTTCTTATTTTAAATTGCTCTTAATTTTTTTTGTACAAACACTGAGTTGATTCTTAAACTTGCCAATTTAGGTTTAAACGGAAATAAGAATGTATCACTTACACGTCACTCTTGGCACTGAATGCACCATCCAGAAGACTTTCATATGCCAACCATCTTCTTAACGATCTCTGTAGATATGTACATGTACATGTATGAGTCAAGGTGAGCAAAAATAAACAATTAATCATTTTCCTATGGAAATCTATTTCTTTTCAGATTAATATTGTGTCTTTTGATCACACAAGTGCTTTTACAGACACCAACAAATTTAGTATAAAATCTAACTTATGTCAGTCAGAATGAAAAGTAATTAACATTTTTCTATTATAAAACCTGCACTAAATGCAACAGGACTATTTTTTCATCAAGCTAAGATATATTCACTAAAAATTGGTCAAGTTATTGTATCTGTCAATTAGGGGTCAATATTATTTGTAGGTGGTGTAGTGGCAAGTGTCAATCTTGAGCAAAACCTTGTTTTGGATCTATTGCTATGTTAAAATTGTACTAGTTTCAACTGGAATATCATATTTTGATCAGTTGACCACAATATATTCACTGAAAATTGTTAAAATACCAATAAATAGTTAGGCATTTTGAAGGCACTGGTTTTTGGGTTCAGACCCAAAAATCAATTTGATTAGATTTATTGTATATACAGCTGCTACAAAAAAATATGGTTACCCACAGGTGACGCAATATTGTTCAAATTTATCAAAAACACGTTCCAGTTGCAACTAGCTTTAAGTCAATATTAAGTAATGGACTTACCCTGACAGGTTCATTGGTCATTACAAAATCTCCAAATTCATACATGTCTTGAGCTAATCCAAAGTCTGATATTTTTGCCCTGTTATTAAATGTGACCAAGATATTTGCAGCAGCAAGTTTTCTATGAATTAGCTGAAAAGAGAACCAATTCAATTAATAATCCAGTCACTTTCTTGAATGACAGACAGGTGTACAGCGCCCTCTGTGACATTGTTTAATGCTTATTTTGTTTTTTCTAGTGAACCTCTTCAAACAAACCATTTCTCACACATTGCTAGTTCTGTTACACTTCATACGATTATGGGGATTTACTTGTGACTTGTAAAATGTTTGGGCTGCTCATTTCCTCAATCTAATTCTCAAGAAGTACTAAGTGGTAGGGTAAAAATAAAAAAAACTTTTGAGTTCTTTTTCCACATTCACTAAAAACCAGCAGAATTCTGATATACTCTACCTACTGACTTCCCTTTACAAAAATAGTGCCAATGGCAGTGTAGCACAACTGTACAGTTTTTAAAATTCTTTATCCACATGCTGATCCATGCTAGGTATAGGTGTACATTTGCTGAATAATTATCCAGTTGCATGTCCAGTCCTGTTGCTATCTTTGCAAAATACATGATCATATGGCATCATCACAATTCCCAACTAGACACCCAAGGTAATATACCCACCAAACATCATGGCAATTGGTCCAGTTGTTTACACACGCACACGCACACACACACACACACACACACACACACACACACACACACACACACACACACACACAGACAGACAGACAGACAGACAGACAGACAGACAGACACCACACCATGCCTATAGTACTACTGAACCTTATCAGTTCAGTTGTGCTAAAAACAAAACACATGTATGCTTCGCTATTATTTAGAAGTCTTCAATTGATACAAAAGATTCAGGCACATACACACATAAATCAAAACACACCTTCTCAGATACCAGGAATTTCATTCCCATAGCAACATCCGATATTATATTCATAAGTTCAGGAAAAGGAATGCTATGTCTGGGTGCATCCTCTCTTTTCCGACTACGGCATCTCCTCAGATACTTCAATAGACTTCCATTAGAGACATACTCCGTGGCTAGGCAGTATTGAGCTGAAATAAATCACATTACGAGGTTATAGACATGCATAAAGGCATACTTTACACCCATTTTGTAGCTTTTCCTTTCAGCTGCTTTATTGAGTTATTTTACCTAATTTTTTGTGTGATTGTAAATTAATGTTGTGATGATTGAGGACCTCAATGGAGAGAAATATTTCAATTACTTTGCACTTTGAGCTACCTTAAATTAATATATTTTATTATTATTATTATTACAATTGAAGGGCTTAATATAATAAAATAAAATACCGCCAATGGCTTTGTAGCACAACTGTACAGTTTTTGAAAATGTTTATTCATATGCTAGTAGTAGTACATGCTAACAATAGGTGTTCATTTTTTGAATGACTATCCAGTTGCCTATCCAACCATGTTGCTATCTTTGCAATACACGCTATCATTTGGCTGTTGCTATGGGCATGGTCATGTTGTTAGATATATTTGCATACATTTCTGTATGTTTTTTTCACTTGTGTATGAATTGTTGATGTTATCTTTGCAATATACGTTATCATTTGGCTGTTGCTATGGGTGTGTCTTGTTGCTAGGCATATTTGCATATATTTTTAAATGTTTATCCATATTTCTATTAATCCTCATTATCTTCGTAATATGTAATCATTGGCTGTTGATATGGGCGTTGCCTTGTTGCTAGGCACATTTGCATAGTTTTTGAATGTTCATTCATTTATCTTCCAATTCCTGTTTGTTATCTTTGCGATATACATGATTATTTGGTTGTTGCTATGGTTGTGGTCATGTTGCTAGGCAAATTTACATACATTTTTGGAATGTTTATTCAATTGTCCCGTTGTTATCTTTGCAATATACGTGATTATTAGGCTGTTGCTATGGGCGTGGTCTTGTTGCTAGGCAAATTTACATACATTTTTTGAATCTTTAATCAATTGTCTATTAATCCGTGTTGTTATCTTTGTGAAATACACCACCGTTTGGCTGTCGCTATGGGCGTGGTCATGGTTGCTAGGGTATTTGCATACATGTTTTGAATGTTTACTCACTTGCCTACCAGAGGATGTTGTTATTTGACCAAAATACACTGCCATTTGGTTGTTGCTAAGGGCGTGGTCATGGTTGCTAGGGCCAAAATGTTTCAAGAAAATTTGCAGCATAACACTTTCAGAAACATGACAATGAATATTGAAAACCTTAGCTGAAAATAGGAAACAATACTTCTGTTAAACGTTGGTGAGCATGTATAGAATGCATGGCATATGCACATGCACTTTGGCGCTACTAACTTCCAACCCCATGCTTCATAGCAAAATAGCATCAATGGCATTGAAGCACAACTGTATTGTGTGGTTTTTAGGGGTGCGGTCTTGTTGTTAGGCATATTATACCCATGCATGTTGTTATCTTTGAAATACACACCAACATTTGGCTGTTGCTATGGGCATGGTATTGTTACCAGCTATATTTCATATATTTTTTTGAACGTTTATTTGCTTACCTATTAATCCGTTCTTATTTTTTATATACTCTGAAGGTCAAGGTCAAGGTCAAAGTCTTCAAAGATAGCTTGCATGTGTATTACAGTTTTTGAGTTATGCAGTAAATATGGATTTTTAACTAGAAATATGGCTGCCACGTGGTCAAATTTGCATATATTGAAAAGAAACTTTACGTGCATATGTCCCATATGATATGTCACCTTTGTGTCAAGTTTGAAAGCAATCAGATATTGCATGTCTCAGAAATTACATATTATGGCCAACCGGAGTCAATGGGAGTAGCCTCCTCCTTACATGTGATTATGTGAGGTTAGAGATTAAAATGGAATCTGTATCAAGTTTTTAATTTGTTATTTCAAATGTGGCCAACATTTAGTAAACAGTTATATGAGCACCACAATTAATTGTTATGTACATTTCTTTTCTTCAGTATTACCATTAAACATGATTCTAAAAGAAATTGGCAAATAAACTACTATGAAGTGTCTGTGATAGGCAAGAAATAGCTTAAATTTGATAATTGACCCTGAAGGTCAAGGTCAAAGGTCAATATCTTAAAAGAAATTTTAGTCCCCAAAATATGAGAGTAGGCACTTGAATAATGTCTTTATATAACACAGTTTTTGAGATGTGCAATGAATAGTAATTTTTAACCATCAACATGGTTGCCATTTGGTCAAATTTGCATATGTTGTGAAATAAAGTGACATGCATATGTCCCATATGATGTCACCTTTGTGCCAGATTTGATTAACACTGGATATTGCCTTTCTGAAAAATGATGTATTATGGACAGACAGACATACAGACAGACAGACAGACAGACAGAGACCATTGTAATAGTCTCCCTTTGGGCACTAAAAATTATGGATTGATTAAATTTATTGGAAAGATTGCATCACACAAATATCAAATAATTACATTTTGGTTTAGACCAATTCTTTTATCTGGATCTTATTGCAAATTTGCTAAAAGTTTTATTACTAGAATATATAATACGGTACAGATTATTTTTACCAGTAAATGAACAACTTTGACTTTGAACAAAAGGAATTAATTGGTATCACATTCTTTAAGAATGTGAATAATATTTTCACACTAAAATATTCCGACTCAATCTGATTAAAATCTGATGTAGTGTACATGGTGTGATTTCTTTTTGGCTTTTACATTTACTTTCGTTTGTTCTTTTGTGAAGGGAACCACCAAACTATTACGATAACATAGTTGTCTGTGCTCTGTGCTCATGCTCTTTTCAAACAAAGCGCTCTGAAGTATTGTACCTGTATGTTTTGGCTCATTACACATTTTCATTGGTTGAGTGAATTCACTCAGCGCTCTGGTGTGGCTCAGGAAAACCTATGGAATTGTGTCAGAGATATGTAACAAGAGCTCACAGAAGAACAAACGACAGTAAAGTTAACAGCCAAAAAGAAATCGTGCTGTGTACACTAAATTGGATTTTAATCATATTGACCTACATTGTAAGATATGTCATATTTCCATTACTTCTTTTTCAGTGTGAATTGAAAACACATTACCCTTTTACCAGTGCTAACACTGTGAAAATAATGTGTACACATGTACATGTACATGGTAGAAATGTATACAAATGCAATAATATGCTATAGTTCCAAATAATGTATGAACGTACACAGATGTACACTGATTTTTATGCATAAGTTTGTGATGAAAATGCAATATGCAAGATTTAAAGAAAATGGAAACACTGTCTTAAACCAATCTTTAAATTTGGGGTATTAATGCTTATAAGTTTTCTCTAATAAGTATACACAACTTACTTGTAAAGTGATTACTTTCAACAATCTTGTTACAAATTCCATGCAATACCACAATCCGTGGATCTGGATTCATATGGGCTAAGATTTCAAATTCATTCAATAACTCTCTGTTAGCCATGTTATTCTTAGGATCTGAAACAAAGAGATACATGTAAATATTAGTACATAGGTACTCGTTTCATACTAGTTATCTGGCATTGACTTGGTGGCTTGTTGGTGGCTGCATTATCAAAAATACCGACAATAGCGTTGTAGCACAACTGTACAGTTTTTAAAAATGTTTGTCCATATGCTAGTCCATGCTAACAATAGGTGTTCATTTGCTGTATCTCGTTGCCCATCCAACCATGTTGCTATCTTTGCGATATACGTTATCATTTGGCTGTTGCTATGGGCGTGGTCTTTTTGCTAGACACATTTGCATACATTTTTAACTTTATCTTCACAATATATGTGAATTTTTGGCTGTTGCTATAGGCGTGGTCTTGTTGCTAGGCATATTTACATACATTTTTTAGAATGTTTATTCAATTGTCTATTAATCCCTGTTATCTTCCAATATGTGATCATTTTGCTGTTGCTATGGGCATGGTCTTGTTGCTAGGCCAGTTTGCATACATTTTTTAATGTTTATTCATTTGTCTTTCAAACCTTGTTATCTTTGCAATATACGTGATTTGGCAGTTGCTATGGGCGTGGTCTTGTTGCTAGGCAAAATTACATACATTTTTTGAATGTGTATTACATTGTCTATTAATCCCTATTGTTATCTTTGTGTCAAAATATTTTGAAGAAAATCTGCAGAATAACACTTCCAGCAACATCTCACCAAGTTTCAGTCTCACTGACCAAGTTACTTTTTGAGATAAATTTTTGACCAAAATTCACATTTTCACACCTAATTTGCATATTACTGATGATATCACTATATATAATATTTATTCACCTATACACCCACAGATGCATCCCTGTTAAATTTCAGCCCAATCTGCTGAGTAGTTTGGAATTGTAGGTTATTGACCAGAGACAAATTTATAGCCCTAATTTGCATATTACTGAGGGAATCATCATGTCATGAACAATCTTAATTTACTCACTCCTAAAAATGTTCCCACCAAATTTCATGCCAATCTGCCCAGTAGTTTTGGAGTTTAACTTTTTTGACCCAAAACCCACATCTCCAATGCAATCATTTTCATTTGAACAATTTCCCAACTAGGCACCAGAAGTAACATGACCACCAAATATCGAAGCAATCAGTCCAGCAGTTTTTAACTTTAGGTTGTTTACACACACACAGACACACACACACATCCACACACAGACAGACAGACAGACAGACAGACAGACAGACACTTTGCCATGCTTATAGCACTACTGAACCTTATCAGTTCAGTTCTGCTAACAAAACCACTGGCCTCAAACTGACCACTGCAGTCTGTGTTTGAGCCGTAGTCTGTAACTTGCAAGGAAGGGAAGTCCCATTCACTTTTGACCCTATGAAACGACATTGCAACACAGGTTTTCCCCAGCACTTTGGTTTCATGCATTAACATTCAACCAATGAGCGTCGGCCCTCATTTTCATGCAATTTCATTTCGATGCATATAAATAATATGATAAAATGTTCCAAGGTAAAATGCTTAAAATAGTAATGGTAACAATTTGAGGACTACTTTCATAGTGTGAATGATTAATCATTCACCTACAGGAACTACATTTACAGTCCATATACAAACTTTATATAGACTAATTAAATTAAAATATATGCAAGCTAATTTACACTGTCTAATTTTCATTTCCTAATGATATAACTATGTAAATCTTAAAGGCAATTTTGGATTAGGATTGAAATTCAGGTGTGAAAAACAGTTCCTGGAGGAACAATAAGAACAAGTTGGTCCTGAGCTAAAGAATAATCATGTGTAATCCTCGTGGCTTCAATGATAAGATAACACTAAATGCAAGATTCTTGGATTGCATCATGGCCCATGAACCCATTTTCAATAGTTTAAAGGCCACGGCATTCACTGTTAAGGGAGCATTCAGTATTTACAGGGTGTGGGGGTTAGGGCCAAAACTATAAGGGGCAATCAACCCCAGTCTGTGGCATAAAATGTGACCCTTTCCCTAGTTGGTTGTGCTAAAAAGTGAACCTCTCTCAATTTCCTCTCTATAAATTATGACCCTTCCCCTGTTCAAATATTTCAATGAAAACTCTTTTTTTTTTAACATTGCCCCCTGTGGCGTAGTTGTTAGGGCTCAAGATTTCTAGTCAGGTCCTTGGTTCGAATCCCACTAGAGACAGGGAATTTTTCTGTCGAAAAAATCCCACCATATTGATAGTTTTTAAATGCATCTATTGTTTCCCACCACAGTATAAGTTTGTGTTTGTATTAAACCAATGCCTGAGTTTGGATCTAATTAGCTGAGCTGAAGGCCAGAACTCCCAAAGTCTAGATGGGCATACAACTGACAACCTCATCAGGACCAGGGTCAACGTCTCCCTACACTCCACTACATTATCCCTAATATCTTGCCATGCTGTTCCCCCTTTACTACTGTGAGACCACTCCTCTCCTCATGTCATAACTAACAGTTAATTCAGTGTATTTCACTGATATGTTATATTACTTTACAATGGTAGCAGTGGTTGGATGTGGTACAGTCGGAAATCTCAAAATCTCAAAACAATGAAAAGTTAGATAAAAAATAGTGCCAATGACATTGTAGCACAATTGTATTTGGCTGTGGCTATGGGTGTGGTCTTGTAGCTATGTATATTTGTCAACATCTTTACATTCCTACCCATCCCAGGTTTCATATTTACAATATACATCATAATTTGGCTGTTGCTAAGGGTGTTGTGTTGTTGCTAGGCATATTTGCATACATTTTTTGAACCTTTATTCACTTGCCTATCATTCCCCATTTTCATATTTGCAATATATATCATCATTTGGCTGTTGCTATGGGTATTGTTTTGTTGCTAGGCATATTTGCATACATTTTTTGAATCTTTATTCATTCACCTACCTATCCCTGTTGTTAGCAATGTAATATGCACCATCATGTTCACTTTTGCTAAGATCGTGGTCAGTGTTGCAAGGGCCAGTTATGTCAAAATGTTTTGAACAATAACTGCAGAATAACACCTCCAGATACACCCCCACCAAGTTTCAGCCACGTTCACCATGTAGTTTTCAAGATATACGTTTTTGACCAAAATTGAGATTGTTAGACCTAATTTGCATATTGCTGATGGGATGACCATATCGTGAATACATCTCCATGTTCACATCCCTATAAGCGGCCCCTTTAAATTTCATCCCAATCTTCTCAGTAGTTGTGAATTACAGAATTTTCACCAAAAAGACACATTTTAGCCCTAATTTGCGTATCACTGAAGGGAATCATTCCGTCATGAACAATCCTTAGACTAAACACCCCCAAGACAATTCTAAACAAATTTCACAAATTTCAAGCCAATCTACCTTGTAGTGTTGGAGTTAAAGTTTTTGACCAAAAAAAACACATTTTTTTTTACACAAAATGCACTTCTCTGATGCGATCATTTTCATCTGAACAATTTCCATCTACAGGCCCTAAGGAATGTCCCCACTAAATATGAAGGCAATTGGTCTGGCGGTTTTTTTTTACTATAAGTTGTTCACACACACACACACACACACACACACACACACACACACACAGACACACAGACACACACACACACACACACACACACACACACACACACACACACACACACACACACACACACACACACACACACACACACACACACACACACACATTTCACCATGCCTACAGCACTACTGTGGAGTCATGATGGGTGAATGGTTAGCGTGACCGGCTTGGAATCTACAGGTTGCAGGTTCGAGCCCCGTCGCTGCCTGCTGTTTGTTTCTGAGTGACTAAAGTCCTTGGGCAAGATTTGAACTACGACTGTGTCTCAGTCAACCCAGCTGTATAACTGGGAACCTGGTAGGATGTAGGTTGCAATGTGAAGGCTTTAATCCTATGCGCTTAAATGGCTGCAATGGATTGTATGCTCCCCGGGGAGTTGAGGAAGACTAAAGGGCCGTTGTGCCTTTCTGATCCGAGCCAGGGGTAATAATTGTAAAGCGCTTTGAGCACGGAGTGGGAAAGCGCTATATAAGAAACCAACATTATTATTATTACTGAATCTCAGTTCAGTTGTGCTAAAAAGTGGAAAACCCATCCCAACCCCAACCCCGACCCCTTGCAATTTCTGAAGGCTCCGTAAATTTTCTAGCCATTCAATCCACCTTCAAATACTTCCAAGCCACTTACCGTAACTCATTCAAGTATTTCCAGGCCACTTAACTCACCTTTAAGTAGTTTACAGGCCACCTTGACCTCTGAGCCATCTTTCCGTGTAAACTGACCCTCTTTGACATAACAGAATTCACCGTTATCTATAAGTCTGCCTATTGCCAGCTTGTCTTCTGGTATATCCCATTTTGCTTTCAAGGCATGCATTTTAACAGATGAACTGTTATCAGGTATCAGAGGAACCCTGTGAGATTTTTTCTGAAATGAAAATTAAAAACAAATCAACAAACTTGTTATTTGATATTACAGCACAAATGTGTCAGAAATCATGGTGATCAAATGGTTAAAGTTGCCAGCTTGGAATCTGGATATTGTCAGTTGAGCTCCATCACAATCATTTGTTTCTAAAGACTACAGGCCATGAGCAAGATTTAAACCACTCGTGTGCCCCAGTCAACCCAGCTATATAAATGGGGACCTAGTAGGATAGAGGCTGCTATATAATAGATTTAATCATATACATAGAATCAGTAGCCTGTAGGCATTGCATGCTCCCCAGAAAGTTGAAGTAGTTAAGGACCACTGTGCCATTGTAGGTTCTTTGCCAGCTGTGATATTTGTACAGTAAAGTATAATTTTTCAACTTTGCTATAACTCCTTACTGTTGTTGTTGATGGTTCTCATAAGTAGGAACAAAATTAATTTATTCACATGTTTTGTACTTTAGTGATGTTCTCACAGTACATATTATGCAAAACTTAGACAAAAGTGTTAGTAAACATATCAATTATTTTAACACAATAATGTGGAAAGAAATATTGCCATCATGTACTAAATAAAATTCACAGATAAATTAAACTACACCCCCCCCCCAAATAAATAAAAGACACATTTTTAGCCGCAATTTACATATCACTAATGAGATCATCATATCAAGAATACATCTTAGAACATTCCAACAAATCCTCAGCCCCCATCTGCTAGGTAATTATGGAATAATAGACTCTTGACCAAAAACACATTTTTGCATATCACTGATGGGATCATGTCATGTACAATTCTTAATCTAAACCCCTCAAAGAACATTCCAACCAAATTTCAGGCCATTCGGTGCCCAGCAGTTTTTTGACTAAAAATCACATTTTTTTTACCCAAAACGCACATCTCTGATGTGACCATTTTCATTTGAACATTTTTCCACCTACTTGCAGTTTTTTCGTTTACACACACACACACACACACACACACACACACACACACACACACACACACACACACACACACACACACTGAGAGACATTTCACCATGCCTATAGCACTACTAAACCTTAGTTCAGTTGTGCTAACTGTTTTGCTGCAAGTGCAGAAACTTAGCTACAAATATAAAATTCCCAGGTACATGCGTTTCTGGGGCCACCGCTGTAGGTTACATGGTATTTTTTCATATAAAATAATTTTAAATGGTATGTATGCACATATGTATGTATGTGTGTGTGTGTGTGTGTGTGTGTGTATGTGTGTGTATGTATGTGTGTATGTATGTATGCATGTATGTATGTATGTATGTATGTGTGTGTGTGTGTGTGTGTATGTGTGTGTGTGTGTATGTGTGTGTATGTATGTGTGTATGTATGTATGTATGTATGTATGTATGTAAACAACCATCAAAAGATATAAAAAATGTTGATTAACAGATACTAGACTAGGGTTGTCAGTAATATCTGACATGACGCAACATGACATGATGTGACAAAATATAAAGCATGTATTTAAAAAAAATAAAAATTTACTGTACCCCTACTGGGTAAAAAATAAAAATTCGCTGTCGAGATGCTCTTGAAATTTTATTTTTTACCGTCATGGTGATCGAAAAAAATAGCACCAATGGCACTGTAGCACAACAGTACAGTTTTAAAAATGTTTACCCACATGTTGAGCCATGTTATAGGTATAGGTGTTCATTTGCTGAATGACTATTCAGTTGCCTATCCAACCCTGTTGTTATATTTGCAATATAGGCAATCGTTTGGCTGTTGCTATGGGTGTGGTCATGTTGCTAGACATATTTGAATACATTTTTTGAATGTTCGTTAACTTGTCTGTGAATCCCAGATTGCATCTTTGCCATATACCTGTATTATACGTGATCATTTGGCTGTTACTATGGGTGTGGTCACGGTTGGTAGGTATACATTGTATTTGCATAAATCTTTTGAATGTTTATCCATTTGTCTATTAAATATGTTATCTTTGCAATATACATTATAATTTGGCTGTTGCTAGGCACACTTAGATACATATTTTGAATGTTTATCCACTTGTCTATTAATCACTGTTGTTATCTGCAATATATGTAATCATCTGGCTGTGTTGCTAGGCATATTTTCATACATTTTCTGAATGTTTGTTCACTTGCCTACGAATCTCTGTTATCTTTGTGAAAAACACCACCATTCATTTAGCTGTTGCTATGGTTGTGGTCATGGTTGCTAGGGATATTTGCATACATTTTTGAATATCTACTCACTTGCCTACCAGATGATGTTGTTATTTGACCAAAATAGACTGCCATTAGGTTGTTGCTAAGGACATGGTCATGATTGCTAGGGCCAATTTTATAAAAATGTTTCAAAGAAAATCTGCAGAATAACACTTCTAGAAACATCTCACCAAGTTTCAGTCTCATTGAATAAGTACTTTTTGAGAAATAAGTTTTCGACCAAAATTCACATTTTTACACCTAATTTGCATATCATTGATACCATTCAGTATATGCTTAATATTTCTTCATCTATACACCCCCAGATACATTTCAGCCCAATCTGCTCAGTGGTTTTGGAATTAAAGGTTTTTGACCAAAAAGACACATTTTTATACCTAATTTACATATCAATGATGGGATCATCATCCCATGAACAATACTTGATCTAAACACCATTAAGTTTCTGCCCAGTGGTTTTTGAGTATAAGTTTTTTGACCCAAATCACACACTGGTTGTAAGAGCATTTTGATTTGAATAATTTCCCAACTAGACACCTAAGGTAACACACCAACCAAATATCATGACAATCGGTCCAGAGATTTTTTGACTTTAAGTTGTTTACACACACACACACACACACACACATCCATACACAGACAGACAGACATTTTGCCATGCCTACAGCACTACTGAACCATATCACTTCAATTGTGCTAAAAACCATTTGCTGTTGAGTCCCAATCCTCCAGCCACCCCCCCCCCCCCAAAAAAAAAGGTTTAACTGTTAGATTAATTATCTACCCCTCAAACACAGTTACTAGCTCAGTATCTCTTGATCACAAGGCCTGAATGACCACTATGCTATATGAAGCAATTTATGAAAAACTGGGTATCAATATTAGTTTTGTTAATAAAAATGATATGAGTATTAAATAAAAAGAATAGTATGAGCACTGTGTACTAACAGTGTTGCCCTGCATTAATGTCCTTCAACAACATACTGGGAAAATCCTCAAAAATTCATCAAATTTAAATTTGTCATAGTGTGTCTCCTTGCCAGTTTAATGGTTTTAACAGTAAGAACACTTTAAGGGTAAATGTCTGTGATCTCCTTTGCCCAAAACAAAACAAATTGCTACAAAAGCAAAATAACAGTAAATTGCCATAAAATGCAAAAACCTATCACATTTAAATAATTCAACTATTTAGGTCATATTCAGTTAATTTTTCATTGAATAGCTACTATGATTAAAATTTATGATTAAGGTGTTTAAATATTGAAATAGCTCAGAAGTATGAATTCATTCTGTAACATTTATGAAACCACAGTACATAGCATTTTATCATGGTGGTAATTTAAAAATGTAAAATCTACCTGCTGGCTTCCATATTCATTTTACAGTGGAATAACCTATACCTGAAACCCTCTGATACGGAATACTGTTACACTCATACAATAAATACTAAGACCTTCAATTGGAAAAAATCATGGGTGTATTTGAGGCCTTTTAAAATACAACTAATTAATAATCATAACAAGTGTGATATATATGCCACTTTCAGCTCACCTCAGGTTCGGCACTCATATTATTCCTTGTACATTAATCCAACTAAACAGACAAATAGATGGATAGATTGATTGATTGATATACTTTAGGCGTTTACAGCAAAATGTGCACTGAGCACTTTTCAGCAGTCTGTATAAAATGCAAATGATGTTGACTAACAACTATACATGGTTTGTATAAATGTATATAAACACTACCAGTATATCACAGAACAAACAAACAAAAACGAATGAAATAACCTACAGTGAAACGTTATGTACATATTGATTCCATGTCAAATGTAGTAATTAATTGTCAACATTGGAATTCAGAAATATATTCTTTTTTCTCTCTTCTCTTTTCAAAAGTTCCTTTTTCCAGAAAATGCTATTATGCCTTGAATTATTTCCAAAAATTGGCTTATCTTATAACTATGCCTGACAACATTACAATAATAGCAATGATAATATTGTGTCTCATTTCTCCCATCGTAATTTATACTATTAGACCTCTGCTGGTACACTACACCATAGCGAGAATTTTCATTTCAGACAATTTCATTCACTGCAATACCTCCCAATTCACTTTCTGTTTAGGTGATAATTTAATAAATTTTTGTTCTTGGCATTTGAACTATCATCCTTGACCTTTCATTCATAACCCTGTATGGAAATACATGTGCAGAATTCTCACACAAAATATTTATTAGCCAGTGTTTTCTTTAACTTTGAATGTTCTAAACACTAACTCATAGGTCAAAATATTTTAAAATTGTGTTTTCTTGTGAGTCAACACACAGTAAGAGAGTACATAAAGGAGCAAACTTTTAGTGTGTTATTAGAAATTGTTCATTAGTCTAATTTGATTGCTATTTTGTACGTTTTATCGAGCAAACTATAAAGTTTAAAGTTTAAAATTTATTCATTTTCTAAAGCGCCTCTTCTATTTATTAATATTCAAAAGCGCTGTACATAAAATAGATTTAAAAGCATAGTAAAACAATATAATAAAGCTAAAAACAACAAATTGGTTACAAGAACTATCAATTTTAGTGTGTTATAAGAAATTATTGTTCATTTAAAGTTGCAATTGATGTGAAATTAAGATATTTCAGTATAAATTGATCATGAAGATTTTACCTACAAACAAATTATTGTTCACTTGGGGCATTGTAGATTCACCTTTATGTACTTTTTGTAGTGAGGTTGTAGAAGATTACTATCATCTCTTTTGGGATTGTACGCATGTAAGCAAGTTTTGGATTTCAGTTAAAGAATGGTATTTTTCAATAACTCATACTCAGTTGCCTCTAAACGCACTTTATTGTATACTTGGTATCTTGGAAGATGTTACTGTATTGGATAATTTCGTTTTTCTTTTGGTACGTTATTTTATTTTCAAATGTAAATATAGTAACTCAACCCCACGGATTGAAGCTTTTAAGAAATACTTTAGATATACATACAAGATTGAAGTATTCAAGAAAAAACCCAATAAAATCAGGAAAAATGTGAAGTCTTGTGAGAAATAGTGCACACAGACAGTGACATCAACTTAAAAAGACAATATAAAACTGTTCTTCCAATCTGCAATGGCTGCACAACTGGTGGGAAGAAACCATTAACACAGATAACATGTGGAACACAACGGAAAACATATTAAACTACCTGAACTACACAATCACACATGAAAAAAACCAAAAAACTTCCTGCCTACCCCACCTATTCTAAAATTGAGCGTAATCGGAACCACATAATTTTTTTCGTTAGCCCTCACTTGAAATGTTTTATTCAAAAAGCTATGAAAATGAGCAAAATTTGGCTATTTGACCTTGAAGAAGACTTTCAAGGTCAAACTTCAAGGTCTTAAAACAAAGCTCATAATATGGGTGTAGGCACTTGAATGTAGTCACTACATATTACATCTCCAAAGTTATGATGCATACAGTGAAATTTAACAACAAATATGGCCGCCATTGGGCCATATTTGATTCAGACGCAAAGCATAATGATATGCATATGTTCACATAGCATGTTACCTGTCTGCAAGGTTTGGTTGAAAGATATAAGGGTGCATATGCATGCACACACAGACTGAACCCAATAATCCCTTCCGTTGGGGCTTAATACAGAATTGTTGGGCAAAAGTCTTAGTGGGTGTTGAGAGGAATTATTAGGCTTAAAATTATGCAAGCTTAGAGTCTGATATTGTTGATACATACATACACACATACATACATACATACATACATACACACATACACATACACATACACATACATACATACATACATACATACATACATACATACATACATACAGGTTGTCTAAAGAAATTTGAAAGATGGTTCTTGGGAAACCGACCAATTAAAGTCGTTCCTCACAACAAGTATTTAGGCCAAATTTTTACGTCAAGACTTATAGTTGGAGCCCAACTAAGAAAAACCAGGCTTCACAAGGAAGGAAGGCCATGTTTCAACTTAAGACTTTGCTAAGGAAGCTGGGTGGAATGTCCATGTCCGACTCTTTCAAACTTTTTGATACTTATGTTACACCTATTTTACTGTATGGTAGTGAAATCTGGGGTTATGAAAATTCCTCCCAGGTTGAACAAGTTCATTATCAGTTCTGTAAATTTCTTTTGAATGTTAGTGGGAAAACAAATGATTTAGCAGCAATAGGAGAGTGTGGTAGATTTCCCATCTGTGTCATGTATTTTAAAAGATGCGTGAGCTACTGGCTGAAAATACTACAAATGGACACTGATAGATACCCCTATAAATGCTACATTATGTTGAAAAGATTAGAAGAATTAAGGAGTATAAAATCAGTCAACTGGGCTTTTAATGTTAAATCTTTAATTTGCTGCCTTGGATTCGGCCATGCATGGTTGAACCAGGGTGTAGGCTCCACTAGTCAGTTTTTGTCTGAATTCACACAAAGGTTAAAAGACTGTGCTAGTCAGATCTGGCACGAAGATATTGAATCATCTTCTAGGCTTCGTTCCTACCACACTTTCAAATCAATGCTTGAACCAGAGAGATGTTTAAGTTGTGCTAAAATGTGTAAATTTAGAACAGCACTGTCAAGATGTCGCTGCTCTTCGCATCCTTTGCAAATTGAGAGGTGACGACATGAAAACATTCCTGCTGACCAAAGATTTTACAAATACACGTATTACACATAATTTGTACTGTATTGAGGATGAGTATCATTTCTTAGTAATTTGTCCGTTCTACAAGGACCTTCGTAAAGAAATGTTACCAAGGTGGTTTTGTTTAAACCCTTCCTATGATAGGTTCATTTCACTTTGGAATTCAGATAATATAACTTATCTAAATAATTTAGCTTCATTTATTTATTTTGCAATGAAAAATAGAGACTCAGGAATTTCCCTCTATGAACTGAAACGTTTGTATTATTGTTTGCTCTTTGGGCCTGTGGCCTTATTGTTCTGAAATAAACTGATTGAATGATACATGCATGCATGGATACATACATACATACATACATACATACATACATACATACATACATACATACATACTTACTTACATACATACATACATACATACATACATACATACATACATACACACACACACACACACACACACACACACACACACACACACACACACACACACACACACACACACACACATACATACATACATACATACATACATACATACATACATACATACATACAAGTATGGCATAAATGAAGATTTCCACATAGGTAGTACATGTACAAATAAGTATAAAGTTGTACTTACACCCATCTGTTCATGAGACGTCGCATTTTCTATTATCATAGAATTTTGATTTTGTTCCTTGAGTTTCTTCTTTTTTTCTTCTACAAGTTTAGCCATGGGTGAGAGTGGGTTTCCAAATCTAGGAGCTCTGACAACACGATTACCAGCATGATCTAACATAGTGTACCACGCAAAGAAAACGGTCCATACAATACAGAAAACAACAGCAACAGAACAAACTGCAATGACAATAATCATCATTTCAGAGAGACCCTGTAAAATACAGAACAGAGAAAGTAGAGAATTAATTTCAACATATCAATCTTCTCAGAGGGTATACATTTTTTGTATGTTAGTACATAAATATCCACAAGTTTGAGCAAAATGAGATTAAAGCCTGAGCTATCACCATTTGTAACTTTAAACCTAATTACTGAAAATGAATTTGATATTAGCTAGAATACCAAGCTACTAATGCACTTTTGGTTGCTGGTACTGTGTACACTAGTTTGATATCCATGTATACTAGACAATATGAATTGATAACAGGTCTGGACATTTTAATTGTTAATTGTGAGATGCTGATAAGTTTGTGATCACCTGCAATAATAAATGCTTTGGCAATTACAATGAGAAGGTGTTATCTTTGAGATATACATCATCATATGACTGTTGCTATGGGCATGGTCTTGTTGCTAGGTACATTTGCATACATTTTTAGAATGTTTATTCATTTGTCCATTAATCTCTGTTGTTATTACAATATACATTACTCATTTGGCTGTTGCTTTGGATGTGGTCTTGTTGCTAGGCAAATTTACATACATTGAATATTTATTCACTTGTCTATTAACCCTGTTATCTTTGTAATATATGTGGTAATTTGGCTGTTGCTATGGGCATGGTTTTGTTGCTTGGCATATTTGCATAGACTTTCTGAATGTCTGTTCACTTGCCTACCGTGGTCATGGTTGCTAGGGTATTTGCATACATTTTTTGAATGTTTACTTATTTGCCTACCAGATGATGTTGTTATTTGACCAAAATATACTGCCATTTGGTTGTTGCTAAGGGCGTGGTCATGGTCGCTAGGGCCAATTTTCTCAAAATGTTTTGAAGAAAATCTGCAGAATAACACTTTCAGAACATCTCACAAAGTTTCAGACTCGGTGACCGAGTACTTTTTGAGATATAAGTTTTTGACCAAAAATGAACATTCTTACACCTAATTTGTATATCACTCATGGAATCATTGTATGCTTAATATTTCTTTGTCCATACATCCCTATATGCATTCCCATTAAATTTCAGCCCAATCTGCTTAGTAGTTTTGGAATTATAGATTTTTAACAAAAAAGACACATTTTTAGCCCTAATTTGCATATTACTGATGGAATCATCACGTCTTGAACAAATCTTACTTTACTCCCCCTTACCAATGTTCCCACCAAATTTTGCACCAATCTTCCCAGTAGTTTCTGAGTTTAAGTTTTTTGACCAAAAATCACATTTTTTGACCCAAATCACACACCTGTGATGCGATCATTTTGATTTTAACAATTTCCCAACTAGACACCCAAGGTAATGGACCCACCAAATATCATGGCAATTGGTTCAGCGGTTTTTGACTTTAAGTTGTTTACACACACACACAGACAGACAGACGCCGGGCGATCCCTATAGCACTACTGAACCTCAGTTCAGTTGTGCTAAAAACAAATTGACGTGCATATGCACAGGATATTACATTGTGTGTATTTGATGTTTACTGAAAGTTTGATTGACATTGGGCCTATGCGTATTTGAGATAGAGGTGGACACAGGCGGACGCACAGGACCCAACATACATGTAGTAGCCCCCCTTGGCTTCATCACTGGGGGCTGAAAAGGGCAACACATAACATCATCTGACATGATTAGGAAGACTTAGTGCATATGTAAGACTTACAGTTGCTTTCGGAGGTTCAGTCGTTGTGGGAGGGGTTGGTGCAATGCGACAGTCATACGCATTCACCAAGTCTACACATATCTGACCATCTTTACATGGATTGCTTTGACATTCATTGGTTTCTTCAGTGCATCTTTGTGCTGTCAAAACAATTTTACATAAAAGAGTTAAGTATACATGTCATTGGTGTCAGAACAACTGCACAGCAAAATAGTGTGCAGTGAGTACTAGTATTCAGTCAAATTTCTTAGAATTTTCAAACAAATTCATTGTTCACATGCATGCAATTCACATTGTGAGCATTTCATAGCAACGAGCGCTCACCAATTTGCTAAACCAAGGTAAACTCAAAAGACACATTTTGGTATACATTGTAGTTTATACCTCTAAATCATTGAATATACCCAATATGTACATCAATCCTTGGAATATAATGGCCTGCAGATATTCAGTTTCAAAGAATTGGACAAAGTTGGCCTTTCTTATGCAAACCTCTATTTCAGATCACAAAGGTCTCATGAGAACCATCAAATAGATTACAAGGTTTTTTTTTACTTGCATTCTCATCTGAACACCAAAGCACATTATCCTACACAAACTTGCCTTTTGATTAGAACACTTACAGTTAAAATTAAATTTGATTCTTGTTAAACTTACCTTTTCTGCCAAAATATTATCTAAAATTATGTAATATGTAATTACACGTACATGCAATTCGACCAGATAAGGAGTGATGCTTTCATGAAGTACACATTTTACATCAGGCGAAGCTAAATTTCCATTCCCTCATCTCAATTCTCAACCTTGACTAAGCTGTGATTTTCATTAAAGTAGCACCCTCTCCCCCCCCCCCCCCCATCAGCTGTTGGCTGAACAAATTGGTGGCAATGTGCAAAGGTATTGCCAAATATAATGTTTTGAATGTGCTTCAATTTACAAATGAATGTACTTTGCGTACATACATGTACACATGACACCACAGGGCGCTCAGGCTCAGTTAGTTTTATTTACAAATACAAACAAACAAAACAAAATACAAACAAATACATAAACAAGTAAACAAAGCAAAAACATAAATAAATGAGTAGATAAATAAATGAATAAACCAACCAACAAACAAACAAACAAACAAACAAATACTACCCTTCCCCCCCCCCCCCAATAGTAACCAATGGATCTCCGATGATGACTATTTTATGGGGGGGGGGGGGGGGGGGGTGTGTCAGTATTTGTTTGTTTGTTGTTTATTTATTTACTTATCTACTCATTTATCGGTTTGTTTATGGTTTTGTTGGTTTGTTTACTTGTTTATTTGTGTTTTGTTTGTTTATTTACTTATTTGTATTTGTAAACAAAACTAACTGAGCCTGAGCTCCCTGTGATGACACTACATGTGATTCATTACTTATCCAAAATGGTACCCATGGTTATTACTAGTACACATATAGAGGATCCAGAGTTCTGATTGATCAATACGTTACATAATAGCAATTTTAAGCTGTATAAAAATATATCAGCTCAGGAACCAAAAGTTTAGAATGGAGATAAAAACAGTCTGTCAGAATGGAAAACCTTCAATGATACAAGATGATCCCATGCAAATGTTATTAAAATTAACATTATAATGTTAACTATAATTTCTAAAAAACTATAAAAAAACTTATGGTCATCTGTATAGTGTATGATATAAACTAGATTCCTGCTAGAAGTACTGAATACTTACAGTAGAAACCCGGTGCACATTGACATCTATATTGGAAATCTTGATTAGAATCAGCTATACATGTGCCTCCATTACTACAGGAACTGGGAGTGCATGGATCAAAACCGGAATCAGGCACCGGGACAGCATTACCTGGAACAGGACTGGATGTTTGAGGGCCTCCCAAGATTGATGTGGAAGGAGAAAGGTTTGAGGCTAAAACAGTTATACTGAGGGATTGAGTTGAACCATTCTGATTGGGTGTTGGTTGGAGATCAGGTGTATCGCTGGGTAATGTAGTAGGTAACAAACTGGGTGACAGATTAGGTGTCATGCTGGGTGTCAAACCTGGTGACATGCTCGGTGACAGATTGGCAGTGTTTTGTGAGTTGCTAGGTATTGGGGAGGATGTGCTATTAACGACTTCATCTGTAAATAACACAAAGAAAAAGGAAACAATAGAAAACACATGCTTTTACACAAGATTCAAATAGGTGTAGGGATGTCTGTATCAATATTGAACTAATGTTTATACATATACAGCTACATGTAATGTTTTAATAGGTAAATTTGGTATTTGAACAACACATTCAGAACATCGGTATGTATATACAGGACACACTTTAAAATAGTACATGTGTAGAGCACAAAGTGTTCACAAATTTTATTTTTGAAGACATTACGAATCATTGGTACCCACTGCCAAGATTACCAATTTAATTCTTTTTGTCATTGGCTGACTTTGTCTGTAATGTTTTATTTGGTTTTACTAGTATTAATATTGCTATTGATTTTTCATTTAAAAACTTTTCTTTTCTAGGTTGTCTACTTGTTTCGTTGATGCACTTGAGTTACTACTAGACACTTGAAGCAAAATGGAAGTTAAAGGCAAGATGTACTGGTATGTACATGTACATTGTATATGAGAGAAATTATCAATGATACAGCATGGATGGGTACATTTGATATTAATACATTATAGAAATATATAATTATGGTTCATTTTTCAGTGTTAAAATAAAAAATTTTGACCATCATCTTATCTTGGCACCAGAGTTAGTTACTGTTACATGTACATGTCATGTACAATGCACTATATAATGTGTCAATCCATCTGGAATAACCAAGAGATTGTAATTACTAACATGTCATCTGTAATTATTCCTTAAACTTTTTATATTCATGGTTGTATATATATATATATATGTGTGTGTGTGTGTGTGTATATATGTATGTATGTATGTACATATGTATGTATGTATGTATGTATGTATGTATGTATGTATAGAATGAAAGTAAATCACTCTCAGTACAGCTATGATTGTTTTGGACAGACATCCCAGGTACAAAGACAGGTGAGGTATAAAAATTGTGTGTGGAGTTGAAGAATTAATTGTTATGGTTACACAAACTAAACTGAAAACATGCATGCATGCATGCATGCATACATGTATACACACATACATACATACATACATACATACATACATACATACATTCTATATTTACTATCCAACTTACAAGCAAAATCATGCAGAATTCAATATCAGACATGCAGGTACAAGTGTGGTAACAACAAATTTCTGAATACAAGTTTCTGATGAGGACAAATAATACATGTAGCTTAGTATCTAAATAATTGATAGCCAAATAACTAACTAAGGACAGATTTCACTACCTGTTCTGTACTACTGATGGAACTTGTATTAAAACTCATCAAAGATTACATACTAGCTCTATATTTAACAACAACTACAAAATAACAGCTACTTATAAAATACTGGGCACAATTTTATACAATTATATACCATTAAATTTGTAAATACTGAAGCACAAACACATGAAATACAGCAGTATGTTATTGTATATGTGATGTGATATTGACAAGAATCACAGTACTGTACATGCATGTACACCGACTAAGGCTACATAATACCTGGAAATTGCATCATAACATTTCCATTCTCTGAATAGTTGTGCCCACTCACTGGGTAAATAACGCCCTGGCCACCTGGTGGCTCTGTGAAACCCAAAATTGCTGTTGTAAGTTAATGCATAGTCTGTTACAGTAACAGCGACAGTAATATACAAGTCAATCATCATGTAAATGTATACAGTATGGGAAATTTACATTACTCCTATCTGTATTTCTTTATTAAAAGAGATAATGTCTAAGATAGTGTTAGTCTGTAAGGTGGGGCGCCCTCAAACATCAGGCAACCCCTGTGAGAGGAGGCCGGTGAGGGCGAAACGTCATGACGTATCTTATTACAGTCTAAGATAGAGTGTTCATGCAGAAAATCTATATTTGAAGTTTGGCGGACTAACCAGTAATTCCCACAAGTTATTTGCCTTTGTAAATTATCAATTTTGATTGCTTTTATTAGTTCCAAATACTAGTAGATCATATTTAAATAACTACAAATGCAAATTTTATCTGACACCTTGATATTTGATCACTACCCTTCATTTCAACACAAGTTATGATGTTTGCATGTCTAACCAACCTGAGAGGACCATTCTGCTGGGTGATACACAAGTGAAGTTTTCAAGTGCAATACGAGTGACATACACATAATTACCCAAATGTTATTTTCAAATATCAAGTTAAATTAAGCCAGAATTCAATTTATTTTCTAAAGAAAAGGCTGACATTTTTAATGCACCTACTTTTAACAATTGGTGACTTTCCTTCATTGCCTGTATGGTTCTAGACCACTACATGTACAAGTGTATGTCATTATTGACACTATACTATACAAAACACACGTATGTCTTTGAGTGAAAGATTATTATTACTATTATGTTATGTAACGCTTCTTTTAGATAGTTTATTACTCAACCTTGTTATTATTTTCATGTTTTGTACCATTAACAACTCCCCAGGGTTTTGTTACGTGTACTCAAATAAATCATATATAAACGAAAGATTAGACTTTGTGAATTTGTCAGTGATATCTTCTTGCTTTCCTTTATCTATAATTCATTGTTTCAAGTACATCTACATGAACCAGTGAAATGCCCTTATTGCATGAATGCAAAGTTTTACACTTTGTAAAATAATAATAATAATAATCTTTATTTATACTGGATAGCTCTTTAAGTATATAAACACTTGTCTCCCAAGAAGTCCAGTGAGGGCCATCCCCCCTCGTGGGTTGAGGAAACCGGAGTACCTGGCGAAAACCTGCATTGTTCGGTAGAATCAAACTGAACGACACTCTTCTTACTTACAGCATGGTAAATTTACTCAAACCCTAAATGGGTTCGAACCCCGACCGCAGTGGTAAGAGGCAAGTGGTTTAACAACTCAGTCACCGACAACCCTTGTACATTGAACCAAACTGAACTGAATAATTTACATCGACTTAATACATGCAGTATACAGTTCTCCACAAGTACATATTCCCCCAGTATATCTAGATACTAACAGTGTTATGTATGTTGACCATAACATAGATGGTCATCCTGATATCATAAAGTTACGTTTATAGTAAATATATTCATCACCATGACATTTAGAATATAACCGATAACACTGTGTTTACCTACATGTATGGTGTTCTGCTTCAAATTTTTCTCAGTACTCATGTTATTAAAAGTTCCAATTTCCAATTTCTAGGATTTCAGTCTTTCTCCTGCTCAACAAGGTATATGGATTACCAGTACGTGTATGTTAGTATATGAATGAATTATTTAAAATTTATAGACATTAACACTCGGGCAATTACAGAATCAACATCATATGTAAACACAAGGTCACCTCTTGTTACAGTAAAACAAGTCATACTATAATTATTAATTGCTTGCATGAAATTTACACTCAATTGTACATTCTTATCTTTGTTCCCTTGGGGAAGTACAATGTTATGGGTATGTGCCAGTAATTGGATAGACAAGGGGGAAGGGTAGAAACATGATTTAATATGAATAAACAAACATGGCGGAAACAACTGTACCTGAAGATGCAATGTGTAGAGGATAACCACTACAAATATACTAATACTAGCCTACTGGCGTGACTCCTCCCCCCCCCCACCCCCCACCCCTTTTTGAGACAAAAAAGATAGTTCTGTCCACGGTTCAATTGTCCACAAGAAAGAAATAATGTTAACATGCAAAGGCAACAATAAAAGTCACTTGAGTGCATTGCTGTATGGCACTGAATTGACTCTATAAATGCACAAATTGCAAATAATGTCTTGTGAGAGGTACCTGTACATGTAACACCCAATAAACTAGTTCATATAAACAAGTTCAAATGGTGGCCACAATTGCAAGTCCGTCACTGTGTATGTTACAGACATGTCCTGGAAATATTTGGGAGGTCTGCAGTCGTATTGAGGTCTGCTTGAAATTTCGGTGCCGGCAACTTTTGTTGGACTATATGGAACAGTTGTACAGTCCACGTCATGTTGTGTGCAATCTTGTGAAGTTTTCACCAGAATAGACTCCTGATCTGCAGGCATAATTACTGAGCTCAATAGCAGTCTCTGGGGTGTACATGTAGTTTGGTATCAGAGGGTGACTGGACGATGTTAGTGTCATGGTATGATTCTGATACATAACTTTTGGGGGTGAGAGGAATTAGTAATCAGCTTTAATACATGTAATCAGTTTTACCCAAATAATTTTTTTACAGTGGGTAAATGGGGTGTCAGGAAATAGCTTACAGTTACCTGGGCCTGTCCCCTCACATATTATATAAACATAAATTCACAGCAATTAAGGTATTCAATATGACTCAAATATAAGATGATTTAAGTACACATGATCTAAATTACAAATATGCAGTTGATCAGTTATACTGCGCCAGTAGATATTGCTTTGAAAATTTCATCATTCTCACTGTAATGTCTTCAGTGTGATGCTAAAGCCTGTTATGTTGAGCTTGCTATGAAATTGACTTTGTACTGTGTAACACTCAATGTGTTTGATTTTTTATAGGAAGACTCTGCACGAAGTTGTGAGCCCATGATTTTGCGAATGAAACACGTAACTCCTCTAAAGCAGCCTCCGAACCAGCCATCCCCATTATGCATTGGGTATAAATACGGATTCCACAAAATGGTGTGGCTACAGCAAAAAAATACTTCACCATGGATGAGGTACATGTATCTGGTAGGATCATGTGCTCAGGGTTATAGGTCTGTTGTAATATATTTTCAGCAGGCTACGGTTTGTAGAGTTGAGTCAACATCTGGCATTAAAGATGGCTGTGGTTTACTCAATCTGATTAAAATCCGATGTAGATGTCGGCTAATCGTTCATTGCTATTTTACCTTCGTTATTTTGCCTGAATTGACCTTCTTGGTACATGTTTACATTTTTTAGCCTGATCAGGAGGCGATCAGGCTAAAAACGTAAACATGTACTACGAAGGTCAATTCAAGCTAAATAACGATGGTAAGATAGCAATGCACGATTAGCCGACATCTACATCGGATTTTAATCAGATTGTGGTTTACTATATCTGCCGACATCAGCAAAGGCTGCTACAAGTCGTGAGCCACCATTCGGCTTCTTTACCAGGAAAGAAGGGTTTACATACTCTGCAGTGACACCAACATCTGGTTGTTGGAACACTACAAGTTTTTCAAGGTCATCAAACTTCTGCTGTAATTCGACAAGCTTGCCACGAGTGTATTGCAAGAACCTTCCTTTTCATTTTGGTGGTTTGACTGACCCCCTTGTTGACTGTTGCTTCGAAGTGACCATTGGCACCATTGTAATTTGAAGCATGTAATGGTGGGGTTGAGGACGTGATCATTCCAGTGGATGGTGTGTGGTGCTGCTGAGTCATTGCATAAGCCGATATGAGTCAATTACATGTATACCATGCTGTGGCCATTTCTGTGATGGTTTCAGTTGGTTGTTACTTGTCGAATCAATGCGGTGTAGAGATCTTGACGTGATGTTGAAGTGATGGAAGGTGCTTTTGATGCATTGAGTTTCGATTTCATTGCTGCCAACATGGCAGTAATTGGATAGACACAGGGGAGTGATATAATATGAATAAACAAACATGGCTGAAACAACTGTACCCAAGATTGTAATGTGTTGCGGGTAACTACAAATACATTAAAGTCTAATACTAGCCTACTGGCAATGAAATTATTTTTAAAAAATGTCCTGACAATGAACGAATTGCAATGAAAACTCTTAATTCCACAAGCTAATTACTTTATACAAGGGGGTTACAAGGAGTCATGTTATGCACACACGAGTTGACAATTTCAATCTACATGTAAATTCATATTCAGATCTCCGTGAATTATCATCACATGATTAAGAAATGGATATTGGATTGACAGGAGATTACACATTTGCATATTGAATATCTGGAGGATTAATAATAAGTTTAGCAGTTCAATTAGTATGCAAGTCATGTACATGAAATAAGCAAATATAGATTTAAAGTGTACGATATACAACTGCCGACATCATACCGTGGACAAACAGAACCTGTTACAAATAGGGAGAGTAAACAACTGAATTTGATTAATAACACTTGGCACAGCATCTTCAAGTTCACAAACAAATTACAAGTCTCCTGAAATTTCATGCAAACATAAGAGGCCATAAAACTATTCTTATCAAACCATGAAATGTAATACAAGCCTCTGCTGTTCCAACCTGGTGTGCCAAGTGTTATTAACCTAATTCATTTGTTTACTTTCTTTATTTGTAACAGCTTCTGTTTGTACACAGTTATGTCAGTTGTTGTATCTTGTAAAGTAACGTGTACATATTATGTTTTTATATTCTAATTTTAGAAAACTACATTGCAGGAAAGCAAACTGAGTTACCAAGAATGACTCATATTAACAAGAACATTCCAAGGGTATATCAAGTACTTTAAATATGGCATTTACCTCCCCTGAATATCATCTTTGGAGAATGTATAAAAATCATATAATTTATGCATAAAATCAATGATATTCCAGATATTAATCTGGTGTTGAAATCATTAAACAGCTGCTAGAATCAATTCATTTGTGTTTATTATTCTTGAATGAAGGGGCAGGTACCAGTATCATGTCCTTCTATTCAGGTGCAAATTACTAAAATGGCATAAGTATTCAAACTATTCAATATTTATTTGCTTTTCAAGCCATCATACAGGAAACCAAATATAGCATCTCTTAAAAACTGTTTGAAATATAATTTTCAATGGGTCTAAATTTAGTTGGAAATATTTTAAATTAAACATAGATTATGATTGCACTTGAAATTTATTAACGAGTTTAAACAAAAGATATGCAAATCATTTATGAAAAGAAAGAAAAAGATATATATATATTCAAATGAATGTAAGTGTCTCGCTCGAGAAAACAGTGCTCGATGCAAATATTAGTAGCAGAGCACATAATTCAAAAGAATAAGGATGTAATAAGTCGTTACTCAGAGTTTCACGCTTTGAGCAATCTTCAGACGACTAAATTGGGATTGTCAAGGTCGATATATTGCATAACAAGATGGTCGGACTAAACTATTCCTTACGGGGGTTTACTTCTATAGTTGGCGAGCGAGTATTTGCCTTCATTTCGAGACCAGCTCGGATATATATATGTATGTATGTATGTATGTATGTATGTATGTATGTATGTATCATGTATGTATATATACATATATACACATATATACACACACACATTATATATATATATATATATATATATATATATATATATATATGTATATATATATATACATACATGTATACACACACACACACACACACACACACACACATATATATATAACTCGGTGAGTGTCAATCTGCTAAGACAGTGCTCTATACCGCAGTGGCAGAGCGCAATAGTTTTGGTAGTACTGGAACTCTTTCTTGGTTGTTTCACGCATTGCGTGATCATCAGACAACTGCAGTTGTCTGATGATCGCGCAATGCATGAAACTCCGAGTTATAACCAAGAAAGAGTTCCAGTACTACCAAAACTATATATATATATATATATATATATCGAGCACTGTTCTCTCCAGCAAGACACTTACATTCATAACAAAGTCTTATGTTTTAGTATTTGCAAAGAGTAATTGATTTATTTATACCACTTGCAATCTCCTCCGGCTTGATTTTAATGCTGAAAAATTCATCATTTAACATAAAATTACACTCTAAGGACACCTAATGATGAATTAATTTGTACTTGGCAAACTTGAAATACATGCATTCCTACATATCGAAGCTAAATGTATAATGTAATAATATTCAAACCTG
The DNA here is from genome assembly GCF_964340395.1 of Glandiceps talaboti. Taxonomy (NCBI): domain Eukaryota; kingdom Metazoa; phylum Hemichordata; class Enteropneusta; family Spengelidae; genus Glandiceps; species Glandiceps talaboti. Next base: position 28,782,845 of record NC_135554.1, on the reverse strand, counting down.
ATATATGAATATTTTATATTTCATTCAGAAGGCATATTAACATAAAGTTACTCTCATTCATCTTGCTAAACAATTTGAATACTTGTACATATACATATACATGCCATGCACTTATTGCTTTTGTATATGTTATGTATTTGGTGACATCTACATGTACAAAAATTGTGCCAATGGCATTGTGCACAACTGTACAGTTTTTTTGTTTGTGTTTATCTGGTTGCTTATCCAGGCCTGTTGTTACCTTTACCATATGCCATCATTTGGCTGTTGTTAGGGGCATGGTCTTCTTGCGAGACATGTTTGCATACATTTTTGGAATCTTCAGGCACTTGCCTATCCTTCCCAGTTTTCATCTTCACAATATAACTCATCATTTGACTGTTGCTGTGGGCATGGTCTTGTTGCTAGGGATATTTGCATACATTTTAAAAATCTTTATTCACTAAAATACCCATCCCTGTTTTCATCTTTGTAATATACATCATTTCACTGTTGCTAAGGGCATGGTCATAGTTGCTAGGGCCAGTTTTTGTCAATATGTTTTTAACAATAACTGCAGAATAACACCTCCAGAAACATCCACCAAGTTTCAGCCCTATTCCCCAAAATAGTTTTCAAGATATAAGTTTTTGAACAAAATTGAGATTTTTAGACCCAATTTGCATATCGCCGATGGGATCATGTTGTGAATTCACCTTCATCTACACATCCCAAGATGCATCCCCTTTAATTTCATCTCAATCTGCTCTGTAGTTTTGGAATCACAGATTTTTGACCAAATGGACACATTTTCAGACCTAATTTGCATATCACTCATGAGATCATCATGTCATCCACAATTCTTAATATAAACACGCCTAAGACCATTACACAAAATTTCAGACTAATCTACTCAATAATTTTGGAATTAAAGATTTTTGACCAAAAAGACACATTTTTATACCTAACTTGCATATCACTTATGGGATCACCATATCATGAACACTTCTTTGTTTTTGAGATTAAGTAAAAATGGCAAATTTGTAGAAAACATGTACATGTATTCAAAGAAATGGGGCACTAATTGTCAAAATGTTGGGTTTTATGTCATTACCATCTTGCAAACAGTGCTGGTGCTTGTTAGCTATTGTCACTTTTGGCAACGTGTAGCGTCTTACTACAATGTATAAAAGGTTAATATTTTTGTCTTAAGCTATATATTTATTTTTAAAAATGCATTCCAGTCTGTGATCTCTAAACATGCACAGATAATCAATTGCCGTGTCACTCCATTTCTTTGATACAACTTCCTGTAACTTCTCCCGTTTCAGTGTCTGTTTACATACAGGGATGAGAAAATGACAGAATAGTCTGAGTTCTCAAGTGCGGCATGGGGCACTGCACTATTGGCATACTTGATGGTAGTGTAAAATTGATCAAGTGTACCATATTGTTTCCCCCGAGTTGCACATGCTATTTGAGGAAAATACTTTGGAAGTCCTTTCCTCAAGTTTGCCTTATCAAAGTCACCAGCTAGAATTATGAGAGAGTCGTGGTTCTTGTTTTCAATATTCATTACCTGATCTGATAACTGGTTGATAGCTTGGGTTTAGTTAGACGGTGGTGGTATGTATACTGCAGTTAGGATTACTGAATCAGATGTAAATTCAACGTGGTAATGACAGGTGCTGAGTATACAAGCCTGTGCATGTGACAACTACATTGTAATTTACAGTTATACTTTCAAAGTCCTAATATTAATGGGATCTCTACATTTTAGACTCAAATTTTGGTCAAATAACTTGTGGCATTTTCTTCTGAGTGTATATTGAAAGGACAACTACATATATAACTATCTAATGGGACTCTGTGAAATAAAGAATGACCAAATTGGACCATTATACAATTCACTTGAGGATTAACCAATCATTATTGATGCAATTTACCCTCTTACTTTCAAATGCAATTATGTGATATATACATCTTAGAATATAAGACCTACAGTATTGGGGAGTACATTATTGGAAAATGATGTGACCTCTCACTTTTCATATATCCTTCAGAATTGAAGTAACTACAGCTACATATATTTTAATTAAGTAAATTACACCTAAAAATCTGAATCTACAACTATTAGCTACATGATGCATGCACATATTTATTTGGCTGATGTGAAGCAGTTTACAAAATTGGTCTCACTGAACATCTGCTAAAGTAAATCTTAATATGCAAATTTTATTTTATAATAACCAATAATTGAAGACCTGACAAGCAAACTTCCAATCAGCCACATTGTATTACCTTTGCATACATCAGGATCATTCAATAATTTGGAATGATCTCGATAAAATTGTGGAAGACATTTTTCACAGTGTGGACCAACAGTGTTATGTTGACATCCTAGGCAGATAACTTCATCCCTAGTACTGTCATATCTGCATTCATTACTATGACCATTACACTCGCATTCTGGAGAGAAAGAGATAAGGAAAGAGAAAAGAAAAGATGTAAAGAAATGAACCACCACCAAGAAATAAGAGATGACGATAAAAGAACAAGCTGAAATAGGATACACGTATGTACAGATTCTGCAATAAGTAGACCATTAGCACTAGTATTATCAATTAATGATAGTACACTTGTAAAAATGTTCCTTACACCATGGCTTGATTCTATACATTTGCATGCACATAATATGTATTTTTTAGTATTGTGTACATGACTCCTAACACGAGATTGGTGCACCATCAGATAACTTAATTTAATTCATTAAGAGTGTGAACTGCAGTGGGGTAAAAGCTAAACAATGTATGATTAGAATCTGATTTGATCAAATGGTACTGCTCGCCTGATGTAATTGATTACATATAATGTTATTGTTCTCAAACTACATACATATACATGTTCAAAGTGCCATGGATTACAAGAAATTGGAGAGTACACTTCAAAGAAATTAAGACACATTTGCATATCTCAGTCATTTTTCTTCATTATTATGATTATTCAGATTAACAAAATTGATGACATAATAATCTTTATATATACTGGATAGTTCTGAAAGTATAAAAACACTTTTTTGTCTCCAAAGATGTCCAGTGAGGGCCATCCCTCATGAGTTCAGTGTTACAGCTAAAATGATGTTCGCTTGGTGTTTCACTCATGGGACATTATGTTTTTGACACAAAGATAGACATACATTGTATTTCAAGTCAAGACTAACAATAACAGATCTTGAGAGACACAACAAACACAGCAGGATCCTTTGGCCAATCACACTGAACAGTGATAAGCATTTTTTTACTATTCTTTCACAGTGCAGTAAAAACAGGTTTCTAATGAAAACATTACACATGGACTTGATGATTTTAATGGCTTCAACTGTTTATTTTCTAACTGATAATCAACATATCAACTTGACTACATTGTACTTCTGCATTCCCACTGTGCATGGCATACAAATGTATGTAATTGTTCCTTTTGCATTAGAAGTTGTCTGACGGTGTATAATAAATGTCATGTTGCATAAGTGAAACACCAAGCCTACATTATTTTAGCTATAATAGATTAGTAGATGGTTACATGTACATACAAAGGCTTGCTATGTGCAGTGGGTATTGGTAAAAGAGGAGCACTGGAATAATTAAGGTATTATAAAATATACTAACAAGTAGATGACATGGAGAGAAACAATGATCCATCAGTCAGTGGCAAAAGATCAAAAACAGAAAAGTGACAAATGTTCATTACAGATTGAAAACTCAGAAAGTAAGGGAGGATAAACAGAACGACTCTCAGTATTCTTTGCATACATTCACATTTCCAGCTGTTCAGCATCAATAGATGTAAATGCACAGGATACTGTGCATTCAAGCTTCTATACTCTCTCAGGATACAACATGTACATGTACATGTAGTTAGACATGGCCTTGCCTAACTTGAACTTGTACAAGGACAGAACATATTCATCCATGATATCACAGGTGAAGGTTAAAATAAAATCAGCACTTCGTCAATTGCTTGATTTGTCAATTGGTGCTATTCAGGATTTTTCATGCAAAGTTGATGAGTCTATTGTTAGTGAATTATATTTTTGACTTTCTTTTCCAAAACTGATGGTCAGATTGCTTTGATATTTGGTGTGCATGTGCCTTTGAGGAAGTCTATTTAGATTTGTTCACATCAAGTTGATACACATCATTTTCTATTTTTAGTAGTTCTAGAGCAAAATAATGCCTAATTATCGAAAATCCTTAGTTATGCAAATTAACCCTTGAGTTTCAAAGCTACATCAAAAAGCTTTATAGGACACATGTACTTCTTTACCATCAACGTATTTACTAAATTATCTAAAATTTAAAGCTTGCATTCTAAAGATATTGCCTAATTATCAACCAGATTTAAACTAAATGCCTTCTGTAAGGGCAAAGTCTTTAGATTTTCGTTCCTACACACAATAACTATTCGAAAGAAAAGAACATATGCGATAAGTTATGTTTGAAGTATGTACCAAATTTAATTGAATTTGAAGAGTGCATTTTAAGATATGGCCTAATTACTGAAAATCATTAATTATGCAAATGACTCATTAAAAACTACAATCTACATGTACATTATCAAGCTTCTCAGAACATATGTGATTGATTATGTTTGAAGTACATGTATGCATCAAATTATATTCAATTTGAAGTATGCAATCTTTAAAATATTGCATAATTACTGAAAATCATTAATTATGCAAATGACTTATCAAAACTAATAGCTACATCATCAAACTTTATATGGCACATGGACTTTGTTATCATCAATGTACGAACTGAATTATGTTGAGTTTGCAGCATGCATTCTTAAGATATAACCTAATTAATGAAAATCATTAATTATGCAAGTGACATTAAAAGTAAGAGTTACATCATATAACATTCCCTTACGGAAGGTAAAATTATTATTTATAAAAAATACACATCACAATTAAAGAGTACTTTCAAAAATATCGCCAACTGTAGCACAACTGCAGTTGGCTGTTGGCATGGGCGTGGTCTTGTTGCTAGGCATATTTGCATATATTTGCATAAATCACAATCGTGTGTGATTTGTTATGGCTGATGTGTGCACCAAGTTATTTAAGAAATAACCTGATTACTGAAAACCATTAATTATGCAAATTACTCATTTAAAAGTGAAAACTTAACCTTGACCTCCAGGGTTAATTATCAAAATCAAGCCAATTCATACCTATCACAGACTACATTGCAGTATTTACATAATGCATGCTTAAGTATGTACGCTTAAGGCTATTTATAACGTGTCCCTACAATGTATGTCATCGTAACGTTCCACCCGATTGGAAGCATGGTATCATCACTCTTGTACCTATAAAAATGAATGGAAATCACAGCAATATTGAAGATTGGCGACCAATTTCATATGAATTATTCATAAAACTCATCCAGAAACATCACATTGAGTGGATTGTCAACACTCAACGCCTATCTACTTGTCAGAAGGGGTCTATACCCAGAAACGTCACATAGAGTGGATTGTCATGTCAGCACTCAATGCGTATCTACTTGTCAGAAGGGGTCTATGCCCAGAAATGGGCTGCAAGAACATGTATTCTGTTTAAAATCTGCAGTTAGTGATTTTCCTTCACACAAACTTGAAACTATATCGTTAGTTTCACTGATATCAAAGATGCTTTTGGCAGCACAGACCATGATTTCTTGATAAGGGAACTGAAAGGAGCAGGATATCCGGACCTATAGTATATATTGATATAACCAGAGACATCTATAGCGGTGAATTCCTTTAAACAGCAACTGCAATAACACAACCCATCCAACACAATAAAGGCATTATCCAGGGATGCCTGTGGTCAGTGATTGTTTTCGAGCAAGGCTTGATAAATGGTTACACTGGATTGAGTACCCTATGGCAGAGTTGACCAGTGCAAGGCTACATGTACATTATCGAAAATACCGGCAACATTGTAGAGCAGTCCAAAGTTAATTAGCCAAAGTCAATTGAGGTTAATCTCTATGAAATATGCAAGCATCAGCACATCTTGTTATTAAAGGAGAGGATAAATACATCTATGAAATTGCAGTAGACTAGGAAGTGACATTCGATTCACCAGACAAATACTATACGGCATTTAAACAGCAGCTACTGCAGCAATATGAATCTGAGTTTAAAGCAAAATCTTCACAAGGAAGAGTGATTCAATAGGCAGGGAAAACAAAACATGGCGTATCTTCCACATACCTCAACAATCACAAGATTGACGATAATCTAAGATGATTTGTAGCGATAGGTCGTTTACAGCTCCTACAGTGCGAAAGTTTCATGACCCTTTACAATCCAGAGTCTTACACTAAATCATATAAAATATGCAATCATCCCACTGTAACAGTATCTCATATTTGAATGGATGTACGAAATTTCAGAAACTATACCAACAAAGACACAATAGAATAGTCGATTTAATGTTCGATAAAATCGCAAATAGTAATCCTGGCAAGGATCGACATTTATAAATCCTGGTTTGATATATATATAAATGTAGATTATGATAGATATGGATTGGGCCTAATGGGGTAGCTCTGCAAAGCCTGAGCGAACGTCTCCAACTCTTGGCCAGGAACACTTTACTGTTTATTCTATATGTTCAAATGAAACTGCTTAGTGTAATATATAATGTATACATACATCACAGTATGTAAATAATATGTGTGTATTGATATGTATTATGTATTTATTATAATGTAAGTACATTGTATACACACTGGATATACAATGTAAACTGAGATATACATATTACAATGCAATATACTATATGCAGACTACATATACATGTACTTGCAATGGCTTTTGCCCTACATTCACCTTCTGATGTAGTTAATTTGAATTTCTATCCATAACACATAAACGTTTTCATGCTTGAATGACACTTCCTGTACTTTATACTTACTGCTGATTACAATTTCTATACAGTTACATTTATGAATAGTTGGAATTGCTTCAAAGAATCAAATTGCTTTCAGCTGTCCCACCTTTCTACTAGTAGAATTTGTATAGATATGCCTTTTTTCTATTGGAAACAATTTTCCATTTTATTATCATCTCATTAATCAACATTTCTGCTGTAATGCTTTTAATAGTTGAATTGACATTTCAGACCTAATTTAACACCTGCAGTTGACATAACAGATATAAATACATTGACAAAACTTTCTAGAAAAAATGTGGAATGTGATGAATTTGATTTTTTTAAAAATGTGATAAAAAACACATACATGTATTTGATTAATATTCCCATAATTGAATCCTTCAAGAAAGTTGAGATCTATAGGACAACTTTTACTAGTAACTAGATGTTTGTCAGCCCTCAAGCAGTATTTTGAGTTACTTGAGCATGTACATGTATGTATGATAAAGGATGTAGTTTCTGCAGTTTTCAACTTTTTAGCAGACTTTTTATTTTCAGTTTTTAGTTGTATACTGTGTATCTTTTAACTATTTTCATTCTGGTCTTACATGGACTGTTATTGTTTTAGAATACTAGCATTAGCCATAAGTACATGTATTACTTTCTGTATCATTTATTTGTATGTGATGATGAGGAACCTAAGGTTTCTGGGATCTTATAAATACATGCCTTATCTGAATGCAGCATTTGGTGATACAGTATATTTCATTGCATTACTGAACTCAATGACAACCAGTTTGTCAACAGACCTGCTATTTAATATAAACTTCACTACTGGACCCCTAATGTAACATGCATGCACATTGTAATATCAAATCTGTCTCTGTTGTTTGCTAAAGTTCAAAAATGGACTTGACTAAATACATGTACAGGTAGAGTCAATTATTTATTGTAGTATTTTTCAGTCATTTTCTGATATTTTGACTGCACACATTTAAATTTCTTCAATCTATAAATCTTGATAGTGAGTATCCCCTTGTTTAGGGCATAATTATGTGTGTATCTAATGATGTTATGAAGTATTGGAACCTTTAACAGAATATTCCTAAAAGATTCAACAAAACATATTTAACAAAAAGAACTATATACATCCATACAGTATCAGAAAGTGCATTTTGTATATGTACATGTACATAATATATGTAATTCCTTTTGTAGCCTCATATTCGAACACCTGTGACAATACTACTACTTAACATATTGATTAACCTGAATTATTTAAAATGACCGATGTCATCATTATCAACTACATAACAGAACATCTGAAGGATATTGACTAGTTTACTTTCATTGCAAGTATTTTTATGAAGACTTACATGTAACTAACTAATACTAGTAATAGGTGAATGAGTTCACCATACAAATGTACATGTACTGTACTTCAGTAATGAACACAGTACATACACTTTCACCAGAGAAATTTCGCTACCCAAAACATATATTTCTCTGCTGTATGACAAAAGAACCCCTATGATGATATGCGAATGCAGAAATGTTGTTCTCAGATATTTGTTTGCAGTAAATGTCCTCCTTGGCTCTACTTTCATTCAACTCACTCATGTAAATGCAACAGGAAGCACTGCAAGCAAGGTGTAATGCCAAGTACATGTATCATGCCATCATTACATATCTTTATCCGAAACCGTATATTTATTTTTTCAAAAGAATTATCTGCGTTTTTTAAATGCAAATGATCTCTCAGCACATGCTTTATGCACACAAATCAGTGTAGGTAAACATAGAGTAGTACCTACATTCTACATGTACATTGGATGTGTATTTTCAGTTATATCATACACAACATATACGCAATATAGATACACATATGATAATAGTTATTATTGTGGTCGCACTAGCCATACCACTCTAATGACTAATTCATATCAAACTCATTAACTATACACTCATACAGCCGAACTATACAATGTAATTGCACTGATCATATTCCATACATTACCATTTTAATAATAATAATAATAACTATATGCTGTAATCATGGATATATGTATATTTCGACAGTTGGCAAAGATCTTTATCTCCATCATCAAAAAAAAATGAGTGATATATCACTAGGAATTTGAATATTCATAAGTGATAAAGTACTCTAGCATGATGGTGTGGAAATACTTTAACCTATAGCCAGTGATAATTTGCATACTACCATTGGGGATATGAGACTGTTATCACCTTTCATTATGAGAATATTCATATTACATGTACATTTAGCTGTACATAAAATTCAGTATTTTGGAAAATAATTTTAGCTGTTTGAATTGAAGAATTCTGAACATCAATATTGGCTATGTTTGAAGTTCAGTATTTTTAATGTCAAGATTTAAAATTAGATATTTGAAATATCAAAATTGGCAATATTTTTTTTTTCTTTTTTCTTTTTTTGTATATGTAGTGCAATTGCAAACAATAGCCACTTCAGGAATAAATGACAAAGAGATCTCCTAATTGGCCAAGCAAAATGGTTCGCTGATGCTCAGAATAACAAAAAATGTAAGACAGCAAGGAATTTAAGAACAATTACAGAAAAATGGACATAAACTGGTTTAAAAAACACTATAACAGGTTTTCACCCTACACTTTACGAAAGGTGTAGAATGTACTTTGACGTGCATTGGGTATTGCACTCCGATACACGGGACCTCTATTTTAAGTCCTGTCCGAGGGACAAAAGTAAAGATATTTAGATAGGAGTATTTTAACATTAATATCAGCCATACATGTATTTTAGTGGAAGTATTGGAACATTATTATTGGCCATGTTTAAATTAAAGTCCTCTTAGAATTATCCTTATATAAAATGTATAAGATTTAGGTTTGAAGTGACTTCCCTTTGTTTGGGTAGCAATGACATGTACAATAATTCTGCATATATTAGATTTTCATTTCCTGTTTGGTAAAATTAATACTTTTAATTAATAAGAGCAAAATCTCCTCCAATGCTTGGCTACCATATTTGAATTAAAGTTGCAAAACAGTATTATACTGAATACTACACAATGCTACAAAATTATACCTACGAACACTACACAGATGTGGATCAATTTGTGATGCATTATTTCTGGAAATAATCACATGTATTGTACGTCTCTATTGGCTGATTGAATCTGTCTTACACTCTTCATTGTATTGACTGTCTGCCGACATAATGATGATACAATGACACCCGGCCACCACACAGACACATTCTATCAGATTCACTGACCATTAAATGATCAAGCAAATTAAAATCAGTTTGCTTAGGAGTGGAATTTTACATGACAACATGTATTTCTATTTGCATCTTATGATTTGACGTGGCATGAAAATGCAAGCCAAGTGGCAAATACACAATAACATCATAAGGTAATAATATCATAATATTCAATAGTATATGATGAATAATGTGAAACTTTTGCCAACTAAGGATGGTGATATCTATTTTTAGAAATTTACAAATATTATGTACAGAAAACATGTAAACATGAAAATGACACCACAGGTGGAACATATCTAATTTAAATATCACATCATGATAACAATTTAAACAGTGTGATGAAAAGAGATTTGATATATAAGATAAGATTGGCTTTATTACAATGATCATAAACAAAATAGGCAATTCTGCACATACTTGGATATACGTTTTTGAATGCAGGGTAATTTAACAATAGATGGTATATATATTTTATATCCTTAATTTGCTTGTTTTTTGTAGCCATAATTTAAAAAAAGACAAGAAAATAAAAAAACATTCATCCAGAATTTAATCACTGCCAAATACCTTCAGATATGTGTTATATAGTTATATACTGGGAAAAATTTTCAAGTTGTTTACAATTTCAGCATTTCAAACTTTGAAGAATTTTGCAAAATAATTAAGTATCGGAAACAATTTGAATTACCAGGTTACCAATCGATTGACAGAATCTAGAAAAGTCAATGGCAATCTAAGACATGTTTTTCAAGTGACTTCAGTCAAGTGAGTTGAGACTAGCATACAATGAATACTAATTAAGATGCATTTTAATCCACTCTGGCTTATGATTTCTCCAATGTCATTCACAGCTTCATCCCCAAAACTAACAGCCTAATTCACGTACACAAATTTATTTATGGTACTCATGGATTAACAAAATATATAATGTATGAACATGTACATTTACTATAGCAAAGTCACACACACACACTGATATTTAGCAACATAGTGAACAGCTTCACATGTCCAACCTTTGCCAACCAGCTAAAGCATTCATCTACATTATGTACATACATGTAACCAACTAAGAAGTGCAGGCCATGACATTAGTATAATCATTGATGTTGTGAATAAAAATTGTAAAAAAGGATATCAGATAATCGTGAGCACTCTACAATGTACTCTACTATCATTGTAAAATGAACAATTCATGGTGAACATGTATCATAGGATAATCGCGAGGACGTTACAATTAATGTACTCTATTATTGTACAAGGAATGACACACCATGAAACGTGTGAATATGTGGTAACATGCATGTACAGTCATGTATTTGCAGATCTACATGTAAAGAATCACATATCAACCACAAGTACGGTTGTAATTGTACAATCCACAAAACCACTGAGGGCTAATCTCCTACACCCAGAAGACTTACATACATAAGTTTCATAGCTTCACACACAACTACATTGTACATGTATAGTATAGCATATTTTATTTGACATGAAATAATTTATCTAGAGTCAAAAACAACATACAGAAAACTAAAACAACAATATTAGATAATTATGTAATTTTATATAAATATAAATATAAAATTACACACACACACACACATATAGTTGTCTGATGATCGCACTATGCGTGAAACTCCGAGTTACAACCAAGAAAGAGTTCCAGAACTATCAAAACTATTGCGCTCTGCCACTGCGGTATAGAGCACTGTCTTAGCAGATTGATACTCACCAAGTTATATATATATATATATATATATATATATATATATATATATATATATATATATATATATATATATATATATATATATATATATATATATATATATATATATATTTCAAAAGAATAATGAGCTCATGTATATATGAATATGTATATATATATATATATATATATATATATATATATATATATATATATATATATATATATATACACATGAGCTCATTATTCTTTTGAAATATTCTTTTTGAGAATTTTGAAAAACTTTGATCATAAATTTTGAGACATTGTAGTTCTTTGAAATTGGTTTCTCGCTTCAATACATATGTATTGCTGCAATCCATTATAGCAAGGATTTCATCAGCAATAGCTTTAGTATGACATTCTTTCATCTGGGGGAATTCCTTGGTATGTAGTCTTTCAATTGGTACATGTAAATTATGTGCTGAGATCCTGAGCTTACATGTAGTTATGCTAATTCTGTGCCAAACATTATTTACTTGTTCTAGATATAGTTCAAATTCATAATTTGTTTTAAATTTATTATAGGTACATAATTTGTTGTTGTAGGATTTTTAAATCATTGGTACATATCCAAATACTATTGTCTAATCCGACATTATTGATATAAATGGTTTGTTTTTTTAATTTGACCACAGTAAGATTTGTTTCATCAGCATCACTAGTTACCTCATGCAACTTATCGACAAAGGACGTCCATGTGTTACCATGACTTTTCTTTTCTGAGGTGAAAGCACATTGTACAAGGTTACAGCATTCTCTATTTCTTGATCTGTCTTCACAGACTTCTATAATGACTGGATAACTTCCTAATTCAGCTTTTGAGGCGATAAATCTTGATATTTTGTGAACACCCAATACAACAACAAAATTTAGAATGTATTTGTTCAAAAGGGTGTTTATCACTAAACAAATGTTGATAAAAACTTCATTATCAAGTTCTTCACACTGTTTTGACTTGTAAAAACTTAACTAACAAACAAAAACTAGCCAGCAACACCACTGAAAACAAATGTGAAATAAAAAAATATATGGGGGGAGGGGAAACAGGGCTCTTGGAGTCACATCCCCCCCCCCCCCCCCCCATACATTGTGACACAGTGCAGGACTAACAGGTTCTACCTACATGATTTACAACACCCATACAACTAACCATTTCAACTATAGAAATGACAATGTCATCCAAATGACTATTAAACAGATTAACCCACATGACAAACAGCTTCACTAAAACAACAAACAGCATCATCCACACTTGCTCTATGCATTTGAGAGGATATTATGTACATGTATATATCAAACATATCCTCTAGGCCATTATCATGGGCATACCAGCTTGATAAGTAAAAATAACCTTTTAAGATAACAATTAAAAATGGACATGTGTAAATGATAGACTATAGTGATGAAATCTAATGCAAATTACTATGCAAGCATCTCATCTCAATATTCTCCAAAGGCTGAATGTACTATAAACTGTCCTCATCCTGTCTGACTTGCCTAGATATCCTTGAGCAGAAAAAGGCTTAATTGGAAATACAAGTAAAGAATCAATAGAAGATACACTAGCTGATTCCTTAGATAAATATATATCAATAGTATTATTAGTAAATTGTATGAAAAGGATCCTTAAATTCAACAATTACATGGATGTTTGGATGAATTGATTCAAACTGAGTATGAATTCAAATTCAAATTAAGTAATAGTATTTACAAACGATTCATTTATGGAGCACAAACTATGGAATATAGGACTTTTATATCTTACTGTAATTAATCATTCAAAGAGTTAAGCAGTGACAATATTTATCATTGTGGTATTACTTATGGTTGATTGTCTTACTATAATATAGATACAGAGCATGTTGAAGTTGAAATTGTCATGTAATCAATCATTTCTTATACATTTCCAACCAACTGTTTACATTACATATGACATTTGTATACATGAACATAGATATTGAGTTATTTATAATGTATAGAAGTTCAAACACTATTTACTTTAACTAACGGAATGTTATAGCAACTGTTCTTCATTCACATTATCTTATATCCCACACTTGTGAGAGGACTTACTTGTGGACTCTATGAAGGGTTATAATCTTGAAATGTCGGCTATATATAAATTATTTCTAGGACAAAGGGGTATTTGATCTTAATAAGAATTTCTCTATTGTTACAGGCAGTTAGGGGGATATAGAAATATTAAAATATCCCCTAATGTGCATATAAACAATCAATCACTTTAAAAACAAACAGTTTCTGACAAATGGTACAATGTGTACAAAAAAATAGTGCCAATGGCATGTAGTACAAGTGTACAGTTTTTTAAAATGTTTACCCACATGCTGATCCATGCAAGGTATAGGTGTTCATATGCTAATTGACTATCCAGTTGCCTATCTAACTCTGTTGTTATCTATGCAATATACGCAATCATTTGGCTGTTGCTATGGGCATGGTCTTGTTGCTAGGTATATTTGCATACATTTTTAGAATGTTTATTCATTTGGCTATAAATCCCTGTTGCTATCGTTGCATTATACATGTTCATTTGGCTGTTGCTATGGGTGTGGTCTTGTTGCTATGTATATTTGAATGCATTTTATGAATGTTTATTCATTTGGCTACTAATCCATTATCTTTGCAAAGTACATGATCATTTGGATGTTGCTATGGGCGTGGTCTTGTTGCTAGGTACATTTACATACATTTTTTGAAGGTTTATTCATTCGTCTATTGATCCCTATTATCTTTGTGAAAAACACCACTGTTTTGCTGTTGCTATGGTCGTGGTCATGGTTGCTAAGGGTATTTGCATACATTTTTGAAATATTATTTCTTCATCTATACACCCCAAGGGTGAACAAATCATCAAGTTTTGTTAACTAGTGGTCCCAGACCAGTGCCTTAAAAAATCCAGTGGTCCTGCTGAAAGAATTAGTGGTCCCATGTCCAGCTAATGTGAAACATTAAATCTCACCTATGAATCTGTATATTCAGACGACTTTTTAACATAGTTATTAACAGTAAGGTACTGGTCCAATGGACCAGACAAGGTAAAATTTGCATGGTCCGCCCAAAAAAAATCGCTAGTACCGGACCTAGGACTAGTGGATTTGTTCACCCCTGCACCCCTACATGCGTCCCCATTAAATTTCAGCCCAATCTGCTCAGTAGTTTTGGAATTAAAGATTTTTGACCAAAAAGACACATTTCTAGCTCTAATATGCATATCATTGATGGAATCATCATGCCATGAACAATTCTTAATCTAAACACCCAAAAGAATGTTCCCACCAAATTTCAGACCGATCTGCCCAGTAGTTTTTGAGTTTAAGTTTTTTGACCAAAAATCACATTTTTTTACCCAAATCACACACCGGTGGTAAGATCATTTTGATTTGAACAATTTCCAAACTAGACCCCCAAGGTAATACCCCCACTACAAATCATGGCAATCGATGCAGCAGTTTTTGACTTTTAAGTTGTTTACACACACACACACACACACACACAGACAGACAGACAGACACTCTTACATTGTATCTGAAGTTATCAGTTCAGTTGTGCTAAAAACATGTAAAAAATGTAAACTTCACATGATGATGCTGTATTGCTCTGCCAAATTTTTTTAACGAAAAATAAAGACATGTAAATTGTAATAACAATTTCATTCTTATCTTTGATAGTATTTACACATCTTTTTCAGGGTAGGTAACAAATATTAGTTAAGAGCCTGATCGATATACTAACAGGTACAAAAATACATGTTGCGAGGAAATTCTACATAGTACCAGGTACAAGGAGGTTATTTGCGGATAAAATCTACATATTGACATAAGTCCTGATTTTCCCAGTGCCCATTGTGTATTCACCATGGTGGCAAGTTTGAGTGACACATACATTTTTTGAATGTTTGTTCAATCTGCTGTAGTTTTGTAATCATAGGTTTTTGACCAAAACGACACATTTTTAGCCCTAATTTGCATATTACTAAGGGAATCATCATGTCATGAACAAATCTTAATTTACTCACATCTAAGAATGTTCCCACCAAATTTCATGCCAATCTGACCAGTAGTTTCATTTCACATTTTTTGACCCAAACCCACATTTCTGAGGCAATCATTTTCATTTGAACAATTTCCCAACTAGACACCAGAAGTAACATAACCACCAAATATCAAAGCAATCGGTCCAGCAGTTTTTGACTTTAAGTTGTTTACACACACACACACACACACACACACACACACACACACACACACACAGACACTTTGCCATGCCTATAGCACTACTGAACCTTCACTTCAGTTGCAGTTGTGCTAAAAATCAAAATTACGTATTCATATAGTGAGCATTCCTAGAAGAATGAGTTGACGGACCAACATGGAAAACTTCACTTGATCAATTCCATCGTTTGTGAGAGGAGTTAGCAAAAAACTTTTTTTCTATCCCTGGAATATCCTATTCTAAACACAAGAATGGTCTCAATAAGAATGCCTACACGTTAGCATACTAGTATTCTGAATAGAATAGGACCGGGACATCCCCACAGTAGAAAAAGTGTTTAACTCCTCTCACAAAGGGTGGAATTGATCAATGAAATTTCCATGTTGGTCCATCAATTCATTCTTCCCAGAACGTTTTCTATATGAATACATATTTCTACTTTTGGAAGCAGAAATTGACTAATTCTTACCTTGGAGAGTATCACTCAAACTTGCCGCCATGTTGAATACACAATGGACACTGGGAAAATCAGAACTTCCGTGTTTGTACATGTAGTTATGTAGATTTTGTCCACAACTAGCTAACCTCTTTGTACCGGGTACTATGTAGAATTTCCTCACATGTATTTTTATACCAGTTGCTATATTGATCTGGCTCTTAAATTATATTTGCTACCTACCCCTGTTTTTGTGATGCATATATTTTATACTGTATACAATAATGCGGAGCACAACAATTACTATTTCAAAAAGTCATTTGTTACTGTAACATTATATGTCATAAATCAGATGATGCCAAAACATGTGGGTTTTTTATGTGTGTGTGTGTGTGACTGGGCATAAATTTCTTAAATACTGTTGGTCTGACTAATTATCATATTAAAAGATCAGTTGGTCTGTTATGAAAAAAGATAAGGGAAAAATTTACAAATACCTGTCATAGTATACAGTAGTATAATAGAGTCTATTTTATTTAAAGGTGATTCAAAATGCTCACATTCACTATCGCTAATTTGCTAGACGACATGTTTGTGAAATGCATTCTGGTTTTAAAACTTTTCAAAAGCATCTGCAAACACCTTAAAATGACCTTTTTCAGTCACTTCCCTTCGGATTTACTTCGAGAGTTTTCGGGTATTTCCGGTCCCACCTAGACCACAGGATTTTATGACGTCATAAGGAGACATGGATAGCACTAAGACTATGACGAGCGGAGTCACTAGGTGAACAAAACTCAACAGCATTGTGAAAAAATACATTGCTAGTGGTTGTAACAGACATCAGTAAACAAAAACTACACTCTACATGTCTTATTAACCAACATTTACCGATATTTACTCACACTTAAACTCACACTTTCTGACTAATTGGCAGTGTCTGTGGGTATAGATGCTAAAATATGATCTCCCCATATTATGGCAAAATAAATCAAAACGGCTAGACTAGATATATATAAACACTTGTAATGTCGCGTGTTTCACATTCATTGACTTTTATTTATCTGATTTTTTATTATTTGCCGACAAGAAGCATTACGATACCGTCGTGACGTTTGAAGGCATCCCCGGGCCAAGGACGGCATATTTTAGCCCAATCGTACTCGCGTTGCCTTTTGAACAGTGCATTTAACAACAAAGTAAACATATTTCATCTCGAATAAATATACTAGCTATTAGAATACCAATGGGAAACTTCAAGAAGGCATATCGGGACATGTGCCACAATATATTTGTTGGTCCCATAATACACTAATTGATTCGATTTGCTCCCAGCATATGGAAGTACGCTCTGAGTCATTGCATCATGTAAATGGAACTGTGACCGACCTAATTTTGTTGTCCATATATAAAATGAGACTGACCTGTAAATTTTTCACAGTTTTCGTTGTGGTCTTGTATTGTCACATGTTTGGCTTGTGAACACAAGTTTACATCTATTATTGTCTAGGGCGTAATACTCTAGTCCGAGTCTGAAACCCATATAAAACCTAAGAAACTCGCATTCGGATCGGACAGAACAGAAGTAGGTCTCATCGACTTGTTGGGGACTCGAATTATTGCTTGTTTTTATCACGGTATACAGGTGATTATTATATATCAGTAGAGGGGTAGTGTTGTCAAGTTTTGTGCAGTCACCGCGGCCGCGGCAGTAAGCTTATACTCGGATAGTTCTGCGCTGAAGCAGTGTATGTACAATGTACGTATGGAATCGGGAGAGCACAGCGCACATTTGTGTCGGGTTAAATTTATCCACGTATTGATGTAATCCATATTTATCAATCAGATACATTGTAAAATTCTTCAAGTCGTACAGAAATAACGTCTCTAACTTCAAAACAAACCCTGAGAAACTGGACCGGACGTGGCTAGCCAAGTATCTAGTTGCAGGCTTTCTTTCATGACCATGTGCTGGGGTCACGACCTTGATTGCCGACGTCAATATTGTCCAATCATATTTAATATCATGAACACATCGCGATATTTGATTTCTTGGTTTCCTAAACTGTATACTTCGAATACCATGATTCGTTACAGAATTCTTCTAATGAATATTAAATAGGCCGCTTGTTGCATTAAATTAAGTGATATCGCAACAAGGGAAACCATACAAGTTTTCTTCCAGACGAGTTGCTAAAGTCATGTAAATGACAACACTAAACTCACGAAATTTCCTCAATTCTTTACAATTTTATTGCTGATAATATGGCAATCTAATAGCTAGTATATTTATTCAAGATAAATATGTTGACTTTGTTGCTAAATGCACTGTTCAAAAGGTGACATCAGTGAGTATAGTCGAGTATAGTGGGCTATAATATGCTGTCGACGGCATGCCTGTCGAAGATATTGTAATGCTTCTCCTCGGCAAATAATAAAAAAAATCAGATAAATAAATTGAAACACGCGAGCGACATTACAAGTGTTTATGTATATCTACACTGTAGTCTAGCCGTTTTGATTTATTTTGCCATAATATGGGGAGATCATATTTTAGCATTTATACCCACAGACACTGCCAATTAGTCAGAAAGTGTGAGTAAATATCGGTAAATGTTGGTTAATAAGACATGTAGAGTGTAGTTTTTGTTTACTGATGTCTGTTACAACCACTAGCAATGTATTTTTTCACAATGCTGTTGAGTTTTGTTCACCTAGTGACTCCGCTCGTCATAGTCTTAGTGCTATCCATGTCTCCTTATGACGTCATAAAATCCTGTGGTCTAGGTGGGACCGGAAATACCCGAAAACTCTCGAAGTAAATCTGAAGGGAAGTGACTGAAAAAAGGTCATTTTAAGGTGTTTGCAGATGCTTTTGAAAAGTTTTAAAACCAGAATGCATTTCACAAACATGTCTAGCAAATTAGCGATAGTGAATCTGAGCATTTTGAATCACCTTTAACATGAAATAATGTAAAATAATACATTATCTAGAGTCAAAAACAACATACAGAAACAACAAAAACAAAAAATAATTATAAATAAACATAAAACACTAAACATATCTAAGTACAATATAAGGCCTTGTGAGCATGCTATTATGTCGTTGCTAAATGGATGTTTTACTTTTAAGAGGGAAATTAATTCAGGATAAACTAGATCATCACACTCACACACACACACACACACACACACACACACACACACAACAGACACAATAATGCTGCTCTTACAGATTTGTAAGTGTATGGAGTAATACTAAGGTCCACCTCTCTCGCAACCATATAGTTGCAAGAAATCAGGAAACCAAAAGAATAAATTGTTTACATGTAGTTTTCAAGATCATACGGTGGAATCTGGATTCACTACTTGATTATGGCTTGGGGAGAAATACAATACAATGTTAATGTATCTACTTTAGTTAGTAATGATAAACCAAGGTTATACTATGTGTTCATTAAAAGAGGCATATTAAATGACTTGCTTTGACTCAAAAATTGGTACCAGTATATGCATGTATACAATGCTACATATAGTCTTTTAAGATGTGTAACAATATACTGTACCTTGGTGGTGGTACTAATTGTTTGAGGGCTAGAAGGGTATTTTTGAAATATTTAACCATATACATTGTATACATGTATATATGTATATGGCCTGTCTCTATTTTATTTTGACAGAGCTTACATGTATATTTTCAGACTGCTATGATACCGTTGAAATTAATATGCAAACATTATACACTTTAGGCATGATAGTTTCATCATGTTTCATCATGCATGTAGATACAAGTAGGGTCTAACGGAAGGTTTCATTGAAACATCCGTGAAATGCAAAGTGGAATTTCTTGAAATCTGAGTTTATCTACAAGCATGAATAAAACTTCATACATCGTTGGCAAGAATATAATCAAAGATAACAATTAAAATATGTATTTCCATATTGGTCCAATTGTACAGAATAATAAAAACAATAGTAAAAGGAAAGAGAAAAGAAAACCATATTAGAGATTATACATGCATATATACAGGTGACTCCATGTATTATTGTGGCCAAGGTCACTGAATGACCAACCACCTGTTATACTGATATTTGGACTCCTGCATGTTAATGATCATCACAAGCACCATATATACACTCACAGCTGTTTTCATATGAACATCTGTTTTTCATTTCTACTTCTCACATCCAAAATACAACAAAGGAAATATGATTGAAAATGAGACAAAATGAAAAATCAGAATATTCATCAAAAAATACATACATGTATTATGCAAAAATTCCATGTTGATATATTTTCCCAGTATATTATTTAAATGACTCCAAAAGTTAAACCTCTAGAAATCAGTAAAATCTTATCTCACAATATACTTATGAATGTTATAAATAAATGAAATACATTGAAAAGGCCAAGCCCTTGTTACTAATATTCATAAAAAATGTATTTTTGATATGATATATAAAGGAACATTCTTGGGAGTAGACCTGCACAGACATGCAGTATTTGATTGGAATGTTAATTATATGAACATTATTGTAAATGTGTAAATTTTGGGGTTATACAATGTAGGCATATATCTGTAAAAAGAAAAAACTATAAAATTAACAATTGTTATATCTAAACAAGATACTGTACAAAGTTGGTGATGTAATACACATGTAAGTAATTTTAAGAATTCCATTGTTTTTTCAAGATGATTTTTCAGATTTTAGTATTTGTTAATTCCATTTTTAAAATAACCATCAAACCAAACTTAACTTTGACCAACTGAATACATCAGGCAAAAATGCATTATTGAACACAAATCAAATTATATGAACAACAAATGCATAGGATTTGTGCATACTCTAGAACTGTCTTCAAGCTAATCAAAAGCTGCCAAAATCATACATATTTGTTCACTCATGAGTACACCATGTATTTCTGATTATCTCTGTCTGTATTAACATATATCCTACAACAATTCAACATTAGTGGTACCTAACATTTCCTCTTACCAGTAATTCTCAGCTATTTAATCAATTACAATTATTAATACTAATTATCAGATAATAGCTTCCTTGAGTGTTTTAACACCTAATTAACAAGTTAAAGGAAGTTAATTACAAAGAAACTCCTGTCTCAATGATTGGTATTTCCTGAAGCAAAGTAGTAAATGTAATTATACTTCAAGTATTGGCTTAAATGTATAATAAAGTACTGTTAGTGAGATCTTTCTGAGTGTATCAAACTTTTGGAGAAAGTATAGGATTGCCATCTGTAGTACAAGATAGTTGCTAGTCTAATATTATTTTATATGTCTCTTTCTTTGTGTCTGTATGTTTTTTATATTTTTATGGGACATCTTGGTGGCCTGAAAAGAAATTAAATGCTAACAAATGTGAACAATTGATCATTGCTTAGCATTAATATAAATGGACAGAGTTTGGATAGTTACAACTTACATTGTACATGTACACGTGGTTCTCAGATCTTGTCTGCATGCACATTTACTTGTACCTTACAATTATTTGTAAACACAGACAGACATATAGTACATATGCACACACACACACACACACACACACACACACACACACACACACACACACACACACACACACACACAAAGAATTTTAAAAATATCAAGTACTTGTATATATGTAAATAGTATATTATTAAATGTACATGTATTATTACTGTAAAGATGGAAATTTTCACATAAGACTTATATTTATGCCTTCCTGTACATGAACACAATGTACCAGCTGGGTATATAGCAAAAATTACATGTAGTGTTTGAGAACTAGTTGTGAAGACTGTAAAATCACAACATTTCCTATATATCTGGGTTTACAGTGTTATACTGCGGTATACTACTGTAGTGCTACATTCTTTAAAATATTAATACAAATAGAAAACATACACTCGTGTATTCAACACAAGGTAATATGCATTGATATTAAATAATCCCTATACATGAAATAAACATGAAACTACACAGGTCACCCAACAAGACAAGGCTACCTATATTTAGATCCATGATTTATGGACACTAATAATTAGTTTAAGTAAACACTAAAGTGTCCATGCATTATCAATTAACTGGTGATCATACAAGTACCTATTGTAAACATCAGTGTGATATCATATTCTCTTCCTGTTACATACTCACTCCTCTGAAACCTTTATTCTGACTTTGAAATATTCAACATGATAATTGAACTAACGTAACACGTCTTCCTCTCACTAAATACAAATTATCAACTAGTTGTACATTGGACATAAATTTCATGAATTCAACTCGGAAACATCCATACATGTACAATAGTACTGTAGGATAATATTCATGTCAATGACTTTCCAATTCAGTCACCAGAATATATCAAAATACTGTTTCACATATATTGCACTTAGACATTGGTCTGACAGATAAAATACTGCTGTATACCAATGACCTAGTATAATGACAGGTACACCATGTATCCATGACAAAATTAGTAGCTGATCAGTTGTCATCCATACCAGAGTTTGATAGTATTTTTGTCTGTATGTATGCATGCATGTTGCTGTGTTACATTGATGAAATGATAAGCTGTGACAACATCTCATCAGGACATTGAATGCACAAAAATAGAATACCTCCACACCCAGCACAACTGACTTATTAATGCACACACATACATGTATACACTGTTCAACTGAAACACATGGCTGTGAACATAACTGTTAACTTACATTGTTACATGTATGTATATATCTATAATAAACTAAAGTTGACATACCATTATCACCTTGTATGGCAGTCTGTGAGTTGTACAGGGGTATCACCATCAACAGCAGCAATGACAAAACACACATATTCATAACACTGGCAGTGGACGCCATCCTTAGCAGTTAGTAAGTCAAACGGGACGTTCGAGAACGACTACAGGAATTTGAGTCAACTTGGGTCATTGTCAAACAGACCACCTTCATTCAGTCATCTCTGTATGATATACGTTCATGATATCTGTGTCTCCTACTTTGCTACTCCATTTTGAAAAGAAGACTTTGGGGACATCAGAGAACACAACTGAGTCATAACTGGTTCATTTAAATTCTCTTCACAACAGTCTTCATTTGCAAGCTAATACAATGATGACCTTTCATACCACAGCATTCAAATGAGTTATTTAACGTACTTATTTGCATAACAATCACTCTCACTATTTTACATAATAATAGTCACTCACACTTTGCATAACAATAACAAGTTCATGCAGCCAGTGTGGATGCATGGTTGATGTGTGTATGGAATGGATCAATTTTGAATTCATTGTTTATAGTCAAAAGTTTTTTTTATAATTGATATATCTTCATTTGACAATCTAATATTCTGGTCAATATCTCAGGGATATGTAGCTGTACAGAATTTTATATCACAGTATAGGATACAGCGTATAAGCTACCATAGATTTAGTCAAAATTCAAATTGCTATTGTATTTACAATTCAAGTTTTCCTTTTTTTCTTTCTCTATATGTATTTGTTGAGCTGAGTACATTATTTCAATGAAAATGGGTACAATTACTTTCACTAGATGAATATTTCACTCAAGGAAGTGTATTCAAATTGATAATTTTAGTTCTTTAGCTTTATCATACACAATAAGGGTGTTATATCAAGTATGTTGTGTCTACATGGTTTTACTATGGAACATCTATGCACGCTTGTGTAGATACATGCACATATCATAATGAATGCTATAAAAAGACCTACAAGTTTTTTGCACCAATTACAAAGATTACTCATGTAAAATTATTCAATATTCCATCTTTTGTATAGATTTAGTATATAAGTATCTAACATATGAGTAGTTTTTTAAACATTGTATATTTATACCATGGTTTTATCACATATTGCATTTACATGATTGGTATCTAGAAAATAGATTTGTATGGGTGGAGTGATAGTTTTGTACGGAGGTGGTGGGTGGGGTGATAGTTTTGTATGGTGGTGGTGGGTGGAGTGATAGTTTTGTATGGTGGTGGTGGGTGGAGTGATAGTTTTGTATGGTGGTGGTGGGTGGGGTGATAGTTTTGTACGGAGGTGGTGGGTGGAGTGATAGTTTTGTATGGTGGTGTGGGTGGGGTGATAGTTTTGTATGATGATGTGGGTGGGGTGATAGTTTTATATGATGATGTGGGTGGAGTGATAGTTTTGTACGGAGGTGGTGGGTAGGGTGATAGTTTTGTATGATGATGTGGGTGGGGTGATAGTTTTATATGATGATGTGGGTGGAGTGATAGTTTTGTACGGAGGTGGTGGGTGGGGTGATAGTTTTGTATGGTGGTGTGGGTAGGGTGATAGTTTTGTATGATGATGTGGGTGGGGTGATAGTTTTGTATGGTGGTGGGTGGAGTGATAGTTTTGTACGGAGGTGGTGGGTGGGGTGATAGTTTTGTATGGTGGTGGGTGGAGTGATAGTTTTGTACGGAGGTGGTGGGTGGGGTGATAGTTTTGTATGGTGGTGTGGGTAGGGTGATAGTTTTGTATGATGATGTGGGTGGGGTGATAGTTTTATATGGTGGTGGGTGGGGTGATAGTTTTGTACGGAGGTGGTGGGTGCCATGGGGTGATAGTTTTGTATGGTGGTGTGGGTAGGGTGATAGTTTTGTATGGTGGTGTGGGTAGGGTACGTGATAGTTTTGTATGGTGATGTTGGTGGGGTGATAGTTTTGTATGGTGATGTGGGTAGGGTGATAGTTTTATATGATGGTGGTGGGTGGGGTGATAGTTTTGTATGGTGATGTGGGTAGAGTGATAGTTTTGTATGATGGTGGTGGGTGGGGTGATAAATAGTTTTGTATGATGGTGGTGGGTGGGGTGATAGTTTTGTATGGTGATGTGGGTGGGGTGATAGTTTTGTATGGTGATGTGGGTAGGGTGATAGTTTTGTATGATGGTGGTGGGTGGGGTGATAAATAGTTTTGTATGATGGTGGGTGGGGTGATAAATAGTTTTGTATGATGGGGAGAGGGTGTAATCTAATACTTATATCAGTTTTTGGTATTACACATCTACATGTAAATCACTGGTGATATCATACAGATGAATGAATTTGCCTTACCTTACAATATTTGTAAATTCACAACAACAAATTCTCTTGTCTACATTTCATATATTTTTTTGTAATTATTCCTAATTGTTATATTCAAATTAGTCTTTCATTAGGTGCAATCACTTCTCTAATTGGTATTTAATTAATACGAAACTTTTATGTAGATGATTAGCTACATACGATTATAATTTGTTCATCAGGCTTTTTGACACCATTAGTCTCAGTGTCCCATGACAAATGTTTAAATCAACCATGTTTTGAGATAAAAGCTTTTGTGAGGTAAAATAAATTATTAATCTTTGGTTTAGCACCATCAATAACACTGTGTGTTTGATCAAGCGCATGGCAGATTTGTTGTTTAATTACCACTCAACTTCAAGACCCAATTCTACACAACATAATATTGAAAAATATTAGGGTAACATTTATTTACATATATATAAAATTATGGACTAATGTTTACCTTTGACATTTTCGTTTGTATATATTTATTTTTATTTTTCTATATATGTTTAAAAGTGACACTGGAGTCCATTCACCTGGGGAGGTTTCTCCATTTATTTGTTTTCAAAGAATCCATCTTTAGCTTTAAATTAATAATCTCATGTCACTATAGAAATAAATTACTTGACAAGTATTCATAACCTGCA
This sequence comes from Glandiceps talaboti, assembly GCF_964340395.1. Taxonomy (NCBI): domain Eukaryota; kingdom Metazoa; phylum Hemichordata; class Enteropneusta; family Spengelidae; genus Glandiceps; species Glandiceps talaboti. The sequence goes on along the minus strand of NC_135554.1, from coordinate 28,756,522 downwards.
ACTGGGATTTGCTATAAAATTTTATCAACTGTATAATATCAGAGACATAATGACTGTGTATTTGTTTGCTTTGTTCTTGGTTACTTATATTTGTTGTACAAACAAATACCTCTGGTAGAAAGTGAACCAAACACAACAAACTACATGTATCCCTAATGTCAAACTGAAACATCCATCTTTAGCTTTAAATTAATAATCTCATGTCACTATAGAAATAAATTACTTGACAAGTATTCATAACCTGCAACTGGGATTTGGTATAAAATATTATCAACTGTATTAATATCAGAGACATAATGACTGTGTATTTGTTTGCTTTGTTCTTGGTTACTTATATTTGTTGTACAAACAAATACCTCTGGTAGAAAGTGAACCAAACACAACAAACTACATGTATCCCTAATGTCAAACTGAAACATCCATCTTTAGCTTTAAATTAATAATCTCATGTCACTATAGAAATAAATTACTTGACAAGTATTCATAACCTGCAACTGGGATTTGCTATAAAATTTTATCAACTGTATTAATATCAGAGACATAATGACTGTGTATTTGTTTGCTTTGTTCTTGGTTACTTATATTTGTTGTACAAACAAATACCTCTGGTAGAAAGTGAACCAAACACAACAAACTATCCCTAATGTCAAATTGAAACATACATTATCAACAGAAAAGTGAATCATAATTCATTAATATGAAACCTACTATATTAATTTGAATATTGTAATGTAAATTAGCATAACTTAGCATACATTATATTCCGATTTGGCTGACTCAGTTTGTGTCACATCCGGTGATTTTAATACCAGCACAAGTGTAAACTCTATGATTTATTGAATTTTGGCTTAACGTCTCATTTAATGCATGACACCAGCTGGAAATGATGGTATTCATAGGAACAAAGGGAACAAACTAAGTATTATAATTCATTACATGTTCATGGTTTTGAACTTGTGTGCCTGAGAGGAGGAACTCTCATGCAAACATATTTTTTAGTGGTGCAATAATAATTGGTAAGGAACCTAGTATATATGCACTGCAGATATACTAGATATACTTATACTGCCATGGCTAACAAAAACTAAATTCAAATGATAGGTGAAGGTAATAAAATACACTTTTACTGTATTTTTCATATTGAGTTGAAATATGTTATGTATGTTATTATACTAATTTATAAATCAATCCTAATGGTCCCAAAACAAAACATTCAAAGGCTTGACAGTCAAAGAAAAGCCTCGCTAGGTGCGAAATTAGTTGTTTTTGTACTGAAGTGCTGCTAAACATTTGATAGATAGTCATTCTTGGGTGAGACAATTAATATATATATACATGCTAATACCCTAGATCTGTTACACCGGTATTATATACTACATGAAAATCAACCAACAAATATCATATTTATTTAATGCATCCCTTTTGTATCAGGGGGCTCGCTAAGCATGTTAGGAGCAGCACTAACAGAAAATTAAAATATATACACCACTAAAAAATTAGAGAAGATATGACTAGTATAATCACATACAAAAATATATAAATGGTATACATATGCACACTCCACATTATAGTGATACTTTGGTCAGAATTCTAATTAAAATTAAATAGTCCAAGGTCATTTGTTGACAAATTAAACTTTCCAATTAATACCTGGACTATTAAATGATAAGAATTATGACAGTATCATGGTTATAATCATGCACATATCATAGTCAATCAGGTGTAAAATTACAGGACAGGCAGTATTTCAGACCAAGAGATTGTATCACATGGTTTTATACAGAAAACATGGCAGGACAAGTGTACATGTAGCTGTTAGTTGTGTATAAATACAGGTAAAAATCACTTCTGTATAGCATGTCATATTTACAAAGAATTTTGCATGTGGTCTTTATTGCATAAAGCTATAAATAGTAACTGAAATATTTCAGCTTACATAAATTGACATAATTAATCAACAAAAACATCATTGATAGAATCAGTTTTATTGTTAGTAGAGGTTTGTATTTCTGTTCAAATGCATGCACATACAGAAAGCAATTAAAAAGTGTTAATTATGTGCGATATACAGATGAATGATTTTAATCATGCAGTGATGGCAGAACTGCTCTTGATTTAGACTTCATGCTTTCAAATGTACAGGATAAAAGTTAATAGACCTTTATTTTTGATTTACCTACCACAACACCCAGCAATATAAACCAATATAAACAATGCTTAACAATAAATTACGGGATAAATCCTATCAGGTTCGCTGCGTTGGAAAAAAGATGTGATATATCACTGGGGAAAACGCTACTATTGGTATTGTCAATGGTGCCAGACGAAAGCGAAATATTGAATAAGCGAAGAAAGGCGGAAGAGTCAATACAGTCCTTGACAAAATTTGGTGGAAGGATATCAAGTTCACATGATTAAGCAGACGACTGCTTTATTAGCATTTTAACACATCGGTCTACTAGCTGACACAGACTTAGACTGGCGACAGTCGTTTGTGCCTTTTTGCTACGTTTTGTCTAAAATTAAAGTCATTGCCTCGCTCCGATACGGAGCAATACTATAACCGTGTACTGATCAGAGAGTGCCGGAGGCACGAACGACTATCATCGCTCACTGTATCTCCCTTTCTATTATTTATTCATGATGTGACGTCATGGAATTGGGCTTTACTCTATCGTATGATTTGCATACAGTTCACTCAACATTCAACACATATACACGTACACTACAGCGCAAATTTGACCCCGTAAATGTATTTTGATGGTCATAATCAAGTAATTTACCTTTCCTATCTTTCTTTGTGAAAGCTTGAAAACGTGCAGGTTTTTTTTGACATTTGTAAATAATGTCATTGGACGACCTTGATGCCCAACACGACAATTTCATTGGTAGTGTTTGTTTGTTCATTGGTTTGTTGTCGTTTACTCATGTATCTACTCATTTGTCGGTTTATTTTGTTTGTTAGTTTTTGTTAGTTTGTTTGTTTGTTTATTTGTTTACTTGTTTGTAATTTGTTTGTTTGTATTTGTAAACAAAACTAACTGAGCCTGAGCTCCCTGTGGTCTATGGTGCCGTGTACGTGTACAATTTACTAGCTAGCTGCGAGTCAAAGGAACTCAATTGGCTACAACTCATGGACAGTTATCATGCATATAATTTTTCTTCTCTGAAAGTCTTTCACATGTGAATATCCAAGTTTCTCCAATGTGTCTTGATATGTTAACTCGCTTGGTGACTCTGGCAACGCCATGTTGATTTTGATTGACAAGTTTTGAGAACGATGACCCCAATGTCAAACATTCTACAATAAAAATGTTCTTATTGTTATCGTGTGAAGGTGTGGCAAGGAACAACAGTCATTCATGATTTCGGCAATCACAGTTCCTATCAGTACATGCATTAGTATTCAGTGCTACGGAGTGAGGCGATGACTTTGATTTAGATGAAACGTAGCAAAAAAGGCATGAACGACTAAAACTCAGTGAAAATATGACTGGTAGTTGATCATCACTGTTGACTGATTTAACACCAATTGCAAGTCCGGCACGAAGCTTTGATACCCTCTTTTCAAAGACATGAGGAATTTGGATGGTACTTCCTTCAATGGGATGTCAAGTCATTTGGATATGTGTTTGAATTGGATGCCTTGGTATTAGCTCAGTATTAATGTTAAATAATCTTCTGTTGTGTACATCCTCAATGCGAGTCCAAAGGAAATTGACGACTTCATTACAATGACGGAAGTATTCAACCCACTTGGTACAGAAGATTAATTGTCGATCGATTTTGAATTGCAACATTATAGACATCATGAATGTGTGGAACTTTGTGAATATTAAAACTTTACTACATACATGTATTACATCTTGCAACTTATAAGTCATTAAATTTGAAGAAATGATAAAGCGATATATTAAAACAAATATGGTGGTAGTGGTAGTAATTAATCATCATGGTGGGCACTGGGGAGGGTGGGAGAGCAGAGTATAATGAAATTTGAGGGAAATATACATAAAGTGTAACATATCAGAGTTTATTGTGTGAGGTACGTAAAGTGTTGGGGAGCCTCACATATTGGACAACGACAAAGACTGCTGACAGCAGAGCAATCCACTGTTTTACAGTCTAATCAGGTACATGTATCTGAAAAGAAGAACCCAAACTTTTGCCTACTCACGAAAACACTGTTTAGCCTGGCCATTAGGGTATGGTAAGTAGGAGCCTGGTTGCCATGGAGCTGCTGTATAATCTGGGTGACATTTTTCACACTGTTGTCCTTCTGTATTATGCTTACAGACACATGATACTGCCCCATTCACATAATCACAGTATTGCCCATGAAGATTGCATTGACATCTGAAAATATTAATAGAAACCTTTACTACAAATTCACTAGCAGAGTCATCAGATTTATGAAAAGACAACTACAGCCAAGCAAGTACTGAAAGTTTATAACCAATACACATAATACATTTTTGATAAGCTGACAGCTTATGATTGCAAACTGTCAGTCTTGTTCACTCCATGATAGATGGCGCTGTTTATTTTATGTAAGTTTATTTAAATTCAAGGGAGAAATCAACAAGAAATAAAAGAAATAAATTCAGTTATGCTTTATTCTCGGTTCAATGCATGTGTACTGGCGCCCTCATACATTCTATGGAAAATCTTTTGTTTATTATACCATTTCTTCTAGCACATCTGACAACAGTTTACCTTGAAATGTGCAATTTTTGGTTTCATTGATAGTGAGAACTATATTCAGTAACTTGTTCTCAAGATTTCAAAAGTCCAGGTAGGCTTAAGATTAACATTAAAGGTGAGAAAAACAGTTGTCTGGTCAAGAAAATAGAAAAGGTGGTCTTGCACAAAAGAATCTTCATAGCTCACAATCATCCGATAAGATAATTTATAATATACCTAGTGATAATGCTGTGCCATGATTCGCTAGAATCAGTCACGTGATAGGAAAATAGAATGACTATTTCCCTAGGGAAATAGTTCCATCAACTTTTACATGGTCACGTGACCACCGCGCGTTCACAGCAGGTCAAAATGGCAGCTTAATTCTGACAATGTCGTCTGCCACCGCATGAGTTCACAGCATGAGGTATATTATAAAACACATATTGCCTGGCCTATATTCGGGCTATAGCACCTGTTCATTACCCCCTCGTGACTGTGAGTTACCAGAATCACATGCTATTTCCCAAGGCCTAATTACAAACCATGTTCCATGAAACTTATGTAATCAATTAAATCTGGTACCTACCTAAGTCGCATCGCCACATTTGATATAGCATAGTAGGAAGCAGCTAAACTATTTTGATCGGTAGTTTGGTTGTCAAGGTAAGCTGGTGTTAGAAGCCTAATTTGTAAGTCTGTTAGTGTCAACAGGTTTCTAAACTTTTCATCTGCTTCAAGATAATTATATATATTCTGAGTATCTGCATTGTCTGGTCCAGCAAGAAGTGTAAACCTTGGAGTGACAGAGAACACAATGTTCTCACCAAACTCTGTAGTCAAAGTATTGTATTGTTCAGTACATGTAATCTGTGAAGGGTTTGAAAGCTCCATGTCAGACACCATACCAAAGTCTGACACACAATCAGACGAATAGTACTGAAGCACATCCCAGGAATTTCCATAGTCCATTGATTTTGCCAGGATCATTTTCCTGGGAAGGCCTGACTGAAATGTGATTGTAATGTCGTCCTGGAGTTCATACTGCATTCCCAGTGATATTGTAATATTGATTTCCAATGGTGTGGGAAAATCTGTCCAGCTGCGAGACTGCCAATATGTTGGTGATGACTCCTCTGCTTCCAGGTCTAAGATTAGTTCAGGTGGATGTGCGAGGGCTGGCACATTATTTGCACAGACTAAACAAGAAGATGTCGATAACTGGTGGAAAGAATATAAAATGACAAAGTTAGCCGGCACTTTGAAACTGAATTTGAAAGGATTGCAATGTTTTGGTCCACGAACTAAGTGACTTTGATAACACAATGATGAACAGACCTACAGTAAACCTCACTAGTTTACTATATGTGCATGGAGCTTATAGCTAATATAGAAATATTGTTATAACCAGACATTTGATAAGTTGAATTTATACGTAGTACCACACCTGTTATTATTATTGCTATAGGCATACCATCAATACAGTAAGATTAACAGTAAGTGTACTACTAGTGCCAGTAAATTGTATAGTAATTTTGATAGCATTGAACACTAGTTACCAAAAGGTCACTATTATAATCAAAAAGATCAATTTTCTTACTACAAACAATTTTTATCTGTTGGTTTTTTAAATAAACTTAAATTATATTTTTATCCAGCTAAAAGTGATCCAATTACTCTCTTTACAGTATAATCCCCAAGTCAATCTGATTAAAATCTGATCAAGGAGAAGGCTCAATTTGCTTTATTTATCATATTTCACATCTACTGTCATTGTCTTCAATCAATCAATCAATCAATCAATACATTTATAGAGCGCCAATATCCAATACGAAGTAGAGTTCAGCGGCGCTTTAGTTAGTTATCGAACACTTTTGCAAACAAGTGTGTTTTGAGATGTTTCCTGAAGGCATTGACTGTGGGCGTCTGTCGAAGCTCCAGTTGTAATTTGTTCCAAAGACGTCTTTTATGTTATCATTTGTTTATACAGTTTACTTCAGGTGACCACCTTCCTCCATAATACCTCCTTCTTGGAGCCTGAAGGTAGTCAATTAAGGAATAAACAAAAAAAAATAGAGAGGACAATCATATAGTAAATAAAAGAAAGTCAAACTATCTTCTCCCCTCATATTTAATCTGATTCTCCCAAACTAGGCATGAAAAATAATTTTCTACTTCAGCTTCTCTTTCAAGGAATGTTAACATTTTGCATAAAACAATAATTTTTTTTACATTCGGATGAGAAAAAGAAAGAATACATCTATATACATCATCTAAAAAATATTTTGAATATTACAGGAATCCATTACTGGTCGAGCTAAAATCACTCACATTTCAAAGAATATCAAAATGCCATTATTACATGAGCCATAAATCAAACTGCAAATCATTGCCATTAAAATGAATGGACAACCCCTGTCTTGACTACTTAAAATGGAGGAGGCTGCCAGGCCCTGTAATCTGATTATAAAGACCAAGTATTAAATTCATGGAACCATGTGACCGCTACCAGTACATGGTAAATATTGTTTACAATGAGTCAGCTGATGTGAGTAATGACCAAGCCCAGTTATATTTATGGCAATTGTTCATTTCAAAAACTTGTTTATGAAAAATTTGATTATATCGCTATCTGACAACAATTCTTGACATATGAATCATTTACTTTCCGTGAAAGACACATAACATACATGTATGTATGTAAGCTGATGTAACACTTGCATAATGACATTCTAACCCCCCAAAAAATGAAAAGAAATATGACTGCAGGACAACAATAACTCAGACACCACACAACAGTACAATGCACTGAGTAAATCAAACCATCCTGGACTGAAATATATTGATGGTATTCCCGTAAATAATATTGTAACAAGTGGTGACTAATTATGTAGGCAGAAAATCAAACAAGTCAAACATGTGAAGTAAGGATTCCCACTCAATTTTAAATTATCATTTTCATATGTCATTTTATTTAAAATGAGACTAAAGGTTCATATTTCAGTAACAGATAGAGTACTAAGCATGCAATGATGCGTCAATGGCAGAACACATACATAACCTGGTACATGCAATACAAATGCAATAAAATGTTTATCCACATGCTGATCAATGCTAGATATAGGCACAGGGGCTTGGAATTGGTCATATCAATTTACAAATATTTGTTTTTTGTGTATTGTTTACTTTCTTTCTTTACAAAAATTAGTTTTTTGGTTAATATTTTCAAATCATTATAACTTTATTACATGGCACCTTATAGGGAAAAGACATTTTAAAGACCAAAAACAGAAAAAGCTAAACAGTAAACAAAAGCATAACTATTTGTAAACAAATATGGCCTGGCAAATTCCAAGCCCCTGTGGTATAGGTGTTCATTTGCTGAATGATTACCGTGGTCAAACAACATAGCACAATGTCTCATGGTATTTTATGGTAGCAGACCTATAGCGTGATCAAACAACATACAGCACAATGTCTCATGGTATTTTATGTACTTCTAGTGGTGGCAGACCTATAGCGTGATCAAACAACATACAGCACAATATCTTATGGTATTTTATGTACTTCTAGTGGTGGCAGACCTATAGCGTGATCAAACAACATACAGCACAATGTCTCATGGTATTTTATGTACTTCTAGTGGTGGCAGACCTATAGCGTGATCAAACAACATACAGCACAATATCTTATGGTATTTTATGTACTTCTAGTGGTGGCAGACCTATAGCGTGATCAAACAAAATACAGTACTATGTCTTATTGGTATTTATAATTATGTACTTCTAGTAGTAGCAGACCTAATATAGCATGATCAAACAACGTAGTATGATACCATGTGGCCATACATTGTATATAAGAATGCCAGCTTATTAAATTAATGGTTGACATTATATGATTGTATGAAAAGAAACAGCCATGGTTATTAAAACCCAATCACTGAGTTTTATTGAAAATGACAATTGTTATTCAAAATTCTATGCATGACCTTTGAATTTAAACAATTTTTAATTTTAGAACACATTCACTGTGCAATCTTTCATTAATAAATAGGCAAAAACATGATTTTAAAAAAATCTTGTTTTTTGTCGTATTCAAAAAATTACATACTTCTCAAAAGCTCCAATGATATTTCCAACATTTGACCGTTTCTCCAATCTCACCAAACATTGTCCAGTTTGAAAACAGATAATCTGGCTAATTTAATTTTGGTTTAGATATAGGGATGTAGTGCTGAAAATACTTTTTTGGCCTTTTTCTCAAAAATGGTATTTTTGTCATTAGGCCCTTATGGCACTTATAACCCCTTCAGAATTCTCCAGAGTAATACAGAATTTGAGAAATATTAAATACTTTTGTTTACACATTCAATCACAGAAGACCAAATAGCTGCGTGCAAATAATATATAATGCATACATCCAAACAATTGCGGCATTGTGATACTTAACGTTTAATACATTTCAAAGGATATTTCTATTTGTTATGATAAACTTTCCCAAATAAAAAATTCACACATGTATTTATGATGAATTGTGACATTTGACAATTAGCATTGCATCATGTAAAAGTTCAAATTATATTATTTTTATTTATGATATGAATTAAACTGCAATGTACTGCATATACAAATACACAACTATATTGTATAGATGAATTATTACTTATTACATTTGACATTTAACATTTATCAAATAACACTCATGACCACAAATGTAATGACTTTCTTTTGAAAATGTTTTGTTAGGTACAATAATGTACTCATAATATAATACACTGTGAAAGTGTTTCATCACCTGTGGATATGCGTATTTTTTGTAGCTGTAATAAAGGCTGACCTTGATTTTTGTATATTAATGACATTTTATAGTGTGTCACCAGTGTGTGTGCGTGTGTGTGTGTAGTGGTTCAAGTGTGAGAGATGATGTTTTATAGTGTGTCACCAGTGTGTGTATAGTGGTTCAAGTGTTAGATGGCATTTTCACCAGTGTGTGTATGTGTGTGTGTGTGTGTGTGTGTGTGTGTGTGTATAAGTGGTTCAAGTGTTACATAACATTTTATAGTGGTTCAAGTGTTAGATGACATCCACAGTGTTTCACCAGTGTGTGTGTGTGTATAATGGTTCAAGTGTTACATAACATTTTATAGTGGTTCAAGTGTTAGATGACATATTTTTACAGTGTTTCACCAGTGTGTGTGTGTGTGTGTGTGTGTATAAGTGGTTCAAGTGTTACGTGACATTTTATATTGTGTCACCAGTGTTTGTTTGTTTGTGTATGTGTGTGTGTATAAGTGGTTCAAGTGTTACATAACATTTTATAGTGGTTCAAGTGTTAGATGACATTATATAGTGTTTCACCAGTGTGTGTATAGTGGTTCAAGTGCTAGATTTCAACTTTTTTTCATATAAATGAAGTGAAATTATATTTTTTTAAAAACAGCACCAATGGCATTGTAGCACAACTGTACAGTTTTTAAAAATTTTTATCCACATGCTGATCTATGCTAGGTATAGGTGTTCATTTGCTGAATGACTATCCAGGTGCCAATCCAACCGTTGTCATGATCATTTGGCTGTTGCTATGGGTGTGGTCATGTTGCTAGACATATTTGCATACATTTTTTTGAATGTTTTATTCACTTGCCTATTAATCCCTGTAGATAGTTATCTTTGCAATATATGTGATCAGTTGGCTGTTGCTATGGGTGAGGTCTTGTGGCTAGGCATATTTGCTTACACTTTTTGAATGTTTGTTCACTTGTCTAAGAATCCCTGTTGATATCTTGTGAAATACACCACCGTTTTGCTGTTGCTATGGGTGTGGTCATGGTTGCTAGGGTATTTGCATACATTTTTTGAATGTTTACTCACTTGCCTACCTATGTTGTTATTTGAACAAAATATACTGTCATTTGGTTGTTGCTAAGGGCATGCTCATGGTTGCTTGGGTCAATTGTTTTAAGACATTAAATTTCAGCCGAATCTGCTTGGTAGTTTTAGAATTAAAGATTTTTGACCAAAATGACACATTTCTAGCTCTAATTTGCATATCACTGATGAACTCATCGTGTCATGAACAATTCTTAATCTAAACACCCCAAAGAATGTTCACTCCAAATTTCACTCCGATCTCCCCAGTAGTTTTTTAGTTTAATTTCTATGACCAAAAATCAATTTTTTTTACCCAAATCACACACTGGTGGTAAGACCATTTTGATTTGAACAATTTCCCAACTAGACACCCAAGGTAATACTCCATCATATATCATGGTCATCGGTCTGGTGGTTTTTGCCTTTAATAAGTTGTTTACACACACATCCACACAGACTCGGACAGACAGACATTTTGCCATGCCTATGGCACTACTGAACCTTATCAGTTCAGTTGTGCTAAAAAACAAAAATTCAATATATGGGAACTTTTATTTTTGCATTATTGTTCATATTTATATGGCCATACATGTGAAATGACATGATTTAAATTGAAAATATGATATTTTATCTTTATTCCATGTAAAACATGAAATTATTCAAATCAAATTATCAAAGACACAAAGATATTGTCAACAATGAATGATGACCTTCACACCTGTATTTTTAAGAAATTTTCTTTGTGTGTGTACTGTACAGACATTTGTGAAATCATGCGACATGCAGAATATGTTTCAAAATAAATAGCAGTTTTGCCCTAAAAATACCGAAAAGTTGTCATCTCTGGTAGGAAAATACTGTAGCTTCTTTTTTTGTCTGCTATGAACAACCCATATGACCCAATCATCAGCCATTGTTCAGTGTCATATTTTTTTCTATTTTTGAAGCAGCAATATGGATGGAATTACTTTTGTGTGTTAATGACAGCTTGTGAAAATTCTTTTCTCTCATGAAATGTGTCCTTTTTTAGATAAGGACAGTGCTAAATTTACAACTATCGGTAGCGAAACCAATCATAATGAAAATCATGTTAATTGAAATAGAAAACATATTATTAAACATTTGAACATATCACAAGGGAAATTCAACTAAAAATTGTTAATATTAATAATTTAAATCTTTTTGTTCAATATGTTAGTTACGAATATAGGAGTCTACATATGAAGTTTGGCAATGAAACCACTGCCATATAAGCCAATGATACCACTGCATATATGCCAATGATACTACTGCCATATATGCCAATAATACCACTGCTATGACATATGCCAATGACACCGCTGCCATATATGCCAATGATACCACAGCTATGACATATGCTAATGATACCACTGCCACATATGCCAATAATACCACGTCTGCCATGATATATGCCAATGATACCACTGCCATGATATATGCCAATAATAACACTGCCATGATATATGCTAATGATACCATTGCATATATGCCAATGACACCACTGCCATGATATATGCTAATGATACCACTGCATATAAGCCAATGATGTCATGTGTAATTGTATCTTTTTAGTGTTATGTGTATTTTGTATCTTTTTAGTGTCATGTACGTTTGTATCTTTTTAGTGTCATGTGTATTAGTATCTTTTTAGTGTCATGTGTATTTGTATCTTTTTAGTGTTATGTGTATTTTGTATCTTTTTAGTGTCATGTACGTTTGTATCTTTTTAGTGTTATGTGTATTTGTATCTTTTTAGTGTCATGTGTATTTTGTATCTTTTTAGTGTTATGTGTATTTGTATCTTTTTAGTGTTATGTGTATTTGTATCTTTTTAGTGTTATGTGTATTTGTATCTTTTTAGTGTTATGTGTATTTGTATCTTTTTAGTGTTATGTGTATTTGTATCTTTTTAGTGTTATGTGTATTTTGTATCTTTTTAGTGTTATGTGTATTTTGTATCTTTTTAGTGTTATGTGTATTTGTATCTTTTTAGTGTCATGTACATTTGTATCTTTTTAGTGTTATGTGTATTTGTATCTTTTTAGTGTTATGTGTATTTGTATCTTTTTAGTGTTATGTGTATTTGTATCTTTTTAGTGTTATGTGTATTTTGTATCTTTTTAGTGTTATGTGTATTTTGTATCTTTTTAGTGTTATGTGTATTTGTATCTTTTTAGTGTCATGTACGTTTGTATCTTTTTAGTGTTATGTGTATTTGTATCTTTTTAGTGTTATGTGTATTTGTATCTTTTTAGTGTCATGTACGTTTGTATCTTTTTAGTGTTATGTGTATTTGTATCATTTTAGTGTTATGTGTATTTGTATCTTTTTAGTGTCATGTACGTTTGTATCTTTTTAGTGTTATATTGTGTATTTGTATCTTTTTAGTGTTATGTACGTTTGTATCTTTTTAGTGTTATGTGTATTTTGTATCTTTTTAGTGTCATGTGTATTTGTATCTTTTTAGTGTTATGTGTATTTGTATCTTTTTAGTGTCATGTGTAATTGTATCTTTTTAGTGTTATGTGTATTTGTATCTTTTTAGTGTCATGTACGTTTGTATCTTTTTAGTGTTATGTGTATTTGTATCTTTTTAGTGTCATGTGTATTTGTATCTTTTTAGTGTTATGTGTATTTGTATCTTTTTAGTGTTATGTGTATTTGTATCTTTTTAGTGTCATGTGTATTTGTATCTTTTTAGTGTTATGTGTATTTGTATCTTTTTAGTGTTATGTGTAAATTTGTGTCTTTTTAGTGTCATGTGCATTTGTATCTTTTTAGTGTTATGTGTATTTGTATCTTTTTAGTGTCATGTGTATTTGTATCTTTTTAGTGTTATGTGTATTTGTATCTTTTTAGTGTTATGTACATTTGTATCTCTTTAGTGTCATGTACGTTTGTATCTCTTTAGTGTCATGTACGTTTGTATCTTTTTAGTGTTATGTGTATTTGTATCTTTTTAGTGTCATGTACGTTTGTATCTTTTTAGTGTTATGTGTATTTGTATCTTTTTAGTGTTATGTGTATTTGTATCTTTTTAGTGTTATGTGTATTTGTATCTTTTTAGTGTTATGTGTATTTGTATCTTTTTAGTGTTATGTGTATTTGTATCTTTTTAGTGTCATGTACGTTTGTATCTTTTTAATGTCATGTACGTTTGTATCTTTTTAATGTCATGTACGTTTGTATCTTTTTAATGTCATGTGTATTTGTATCTTTTTAGTGTTATGTGTATTTGTATCTTTTTAGTGTCATGTACGTTTGTATCTCTTTAGTGTCATGTACGTTTGTATCTTTTTAGTGTCATGTACGTTTGTATCTTTTTAATGTCATGTGTATTTGTATCTTTTTAGTGTTATGTGTATTTGTATCTTTTTAGTGTCATGTGCATTTGTATCTTTTTAGTGTTATGTGTATTTGTATCTTTTTAGTGTTATGTGTATTTGTATCTTTTTAGTGTCATGTACGTTTGTATCTTTTTAGTGTTATGTGTATTTGTATCTTTTTAGTGTTATGTACGTTTGTATCTTTTTAGTGTTATGTGTATTTTGTATCTTTTTAGTGTCATGTGTATTTGTATCTTTTTAGTGTTATGTGTATTTGTATCTTTTTAGTGTCATGTGTAATTGTATCTTTTTAGTGTTATGTGTATTTGTATCTTTTTAGTGTCATGTACGTTTGTATCTTTTTAGTGTTATGTGTATTTGTATCTTTTTAGTGTCATGTGTATTTGTATCTTTTTAGTGTTATGTGTATTTGTATCTTTTTAGTGTTATGTGTATTTGTATCTTTTTAGTGTCATGTGTATTTGTATCTTTTTAGTGTTATGTGTATTTGTATCTTTTTAGTGTTATGTGTATTTGTATCTTTTTAGTGTCATGTGCATTTGTATCTTTTTAGTGTTATATATTGTGTATTTGTATCTTTTTAGTGTCATGTGTATTTGTATCTTTTTAGTGTTATGTGTATTTGTATCTTTTTAGTGTTATGTACATTTGTATCTCTTTAGTGTCATGTACGTTTGTATCTCTTTAGTGTTATGTACGTTTGTATCTTTTTAGTGTTATGTGTATTTGTATCTTTTTAGTGTCATGTACGTTTGTATCTTTTTAGTGTTATGTGTATTTGTATCTTTTTAGTGTTATGTGTATTTGTATCTTTTTAGTGTTATGTGTATTTGTATCTTTTTAGTGTTATGTGTATTTGTATCTTTTTAGCGTCATGTACGTTTGTATCTCTTTAGTGTCATGTACGTTTGTATCTTTTTAATGTCATGTACGTTTGTATCTTTTTAATGTCATGTACGTTTGTATCTTTTTAGTGTTATGTGTATTTGTATCTTTTTAGTGTCATGTACGTTTGTATCTCTTTAGTGTCATGTACGTTTGTATCTTTTTAGTGTCATGTACGTTTGTATCTTTTTAATGTCATGTGTATTTGTATCTTTTTAGTGTTATGTGTATTTGTATCTTTTTAGTGTCATGTGCATTTGTATCTTTTTAGTGTTATGTGTATTTGTATCTTTTTAGTGTTATGTGTATTTGTATCTTTTTAGTGTCATGTGTATTTGTATCTTTTTAGTGTTATGTGTATTTGTATCTTTTTAGCATTGTGTATTTGTATCTTTTTAGTGTCATGTGTATTTGTATCTTTTTAGTGTTATGTGTATTTGTATATTTTTAGTGTCATGTACGTTTGTATCTTTTTAGTGTCATGTACGTTTGTATCTTTTTAATGTCATGTGTATTTGTATCTTTTTATAGTGTCATGTACATTTGTATCTTTTTAGTGTCATGTACATTTGTATCTTTTTAGCGTCACGTGCATTCAATATTTTGATGTGTTACCTTCATTTTATCTCTTGCTTTTAATTTTCACTTGTGTTTTCTTTTGAATATTTTATTCAATTGTTGATTTCTAAAGTTTCCAAACTTTAGTTTTCAATTTCATTTACCTCCTTTTTGAGTGCATGTGGAAAGTCAATTTCGAATGCATTTTATGCATATGACAAAAAAGGTTTATATTTAAAATTTTCCATAAATATTAAAAATAATGCAATGTAACTTTCATCCCAACTGCCTCTTTAATCAAAATATATAGCAACCACAAAAAGTAATGAATAATCTTAACTAATGTTAAATCCAGTCAGAGACTCAAATAATGTTAGTCTGAAGACCAGAATTTTATTTCACAATCAAGTACAGCTTGCAATCCTCATAAACAATACATGCCGTCTATAAGTACTAATTGAAATGCCGTTATCAATCATTTAGTTCTACAAAGGCTAGCTATGTGTGTCATTTATAGATTTAATATATGTATTTACAACTAACAACCATTATACTACTACTGATAAAAGCAACATCAATCAGGCTGGTCTAGTCTTTTGTCGGACCATAATTGCCTAGATAAATTCTAATCTGACAGACAGGAGATTCCTGCATGGTAAATTTTGTCTGCTGACATTTCTCACATCAACAATTAAACACCCACAGGTACATTTTCAGAAAAGGTTAAGGCTACAACTACATCATGTGGACTAGAATATCCAAACTACTTTAGTTTTCTCAGATGCACTTAAACACATTACAGCTCGTTGAAAGTCTGTGTGATAGATATTGGCTACGATAAGACCATTTCACAAAAATGTAAGATAAGAGTGTAATGTCATGGCAATTTCTCTGCATATAACCATTAAATGCAAGTCAACTGTTTGAAAGAAAAAAGTGCATGTCAGAGACATGGCTGGAAAAAATGTATACCCGGAGAAAGTTGGATGATGAGATTTGTGGATGGAACGGTCACCTCTCCTACAGTGGCTACTCCCATCCACACACAGACTTTTATGATTTGGTAAGAGAATATCCTATAGGATCCTACTTGAAAATATCTTACATTGGAATCCTATTAATTATATTGCTATAAGGAAAATCTCATAAGATTTTGGCCCCTAGGATTCCTATAGGACAATCTTTTAGGAATACTTAAAAAAATAAGAATTCCTATAGGACTCACTTAGTATTCCTAAAAGACATCCTATTATAGTTATCCTTTAGTATTTTAATATCCCTAGATAACAATTTATATCTTTTAAAATTGCTTCAAGAATTCTTTTAAATTAGTATTCCTGAAAGACATCCCTAAATTAGTAATCCAAAACACTTTCTATTGAACTCCCTTAGTGTAGTATATTATAGCAATGCTGTACATGAACTATTGAAATCATTGTATTGAAATTACTCAGTATTAATATATATATATATATATATATATATATATATATATATATATATATATATATATATATATATATATATATATATATATATATATATATATATATATATATATATATATATATTGGTAAATACTGATTATAAATATTAAATACATATTGAAAACAAAGAATATGATAATATATACTAACTTTTCATTGCATAGATACTAGTTCTGTTACATGAAATGAATATATCATAAGTACACAGATACTGTAATTTTTCATAATGATAAAATAATCTAAATGGGTATATGGCATGCAACTATACTTTGAAAATTTTACTCAGTGTTAGTATTCTGAATTAAAATTTCAATTGTGATCAGGAGAGGGTATTGTTATTTAATAGTATCACCCAAAATTTCTAGGGAGGGGAACCCACCCCCACCCCACCACACTGCTCCAGCTAGTACATGTGGTGTATTCTTTTTATCTGTTCTGTTTGTATGGAATGTATTTTGATATAGTAATTATTTTGTATTCCATCATGCAGTATTGAAATAACTTATTTCAAAATTTGAAAAAAAAGGGATAAAACCTACTGTAACATGCTATATTTCCAACATTCTAAATACAATTCATACGCAAATCAGGAATATAATTTTTAAAAGTATTTTGAAGCACAAAAGAACCATTTACAGACACAGTTGTTGGTTTCATATGGAAAGTTAATCATATATAAATAGTTGTGAACCCTTATACTGACATGAATGTTACTTTGAGCAACAAAAACACCCATAATACAACCATATCCTCACAACTAAAACACCCATAATACAACGTACCATATCCTCAAAACAAAGACACCCATAATACAACCATATCAATCCTCACAACAAAGACACCCATAATACAACCATATCCTCACAACAAAGACACCCATAATACAACGTACCATATCCTCAAAACAAAGACACCCATAATACAACCATATCCTCACAACAAAGACACCCGGCAATAATACAACCATATCCTCACAACAAAAACACCCATAATACAATCATATCCTCACAACAAAGACACCCATAATACAACCATATCCTCACAACAAAGACACCCGGCCATAATACAACCATATCCTCACAACAAAGACACCCATAATACAATCATATATATCCTCAAAACAAAAACACCCATAATACAACCATATACTCACAACAAAAACACCCATAATACAATCATATCCTCAAAACAAAAACACCCATAATACAACCATATACTCACAACAAAAACACCCATAATACAATCATATCCTCACAACAAAGACACCCATAATACAATCATATCCTCACAACAAAGACACCCATAATACAACCATATCCTCACAACAAAAACACCCATAATACAATCATATCCTCACAACAAAGACACCCATAATACAACATACCATATCCTCACAACAAAGACACCCATAATACAATCATATCCTCACAACAAAGACACCCATAATACAACCATATCCTCACAACAAAAACACCCATAATACAACCATATCCTCACAACAAAGACACCCATAATACAACCATATATATCCTCAAAACAAAAACACCCATAATACAACCATATCCTCACAACATAAACACCCATAATACAATCATATCCTCACAACAAAGACACCCATAATACAACCATATCCTCACAACAAAAACACCCATAATACAACCATATCCTCACAACAAAGACACCCATATAATACAACCATATATATCCTCAAAACAAAAACACCCATAATACAACCATATCCTCACAACATAAACACCCATAATACAATCATATCCTCACAACAAAGACACCCATAATACAACGTACCATATCCTCAAAATAAAAACACCCATAATACAATCATATCCTCACAACATAAACACCCATAATACAACCATATCCTCACAACAAAAACACCCATAATACAACCATATCCTCACAACAAAGACACCCATAATACAATCATATCCCCACAACAAAGACACCCACAATACAACGTACCATATCCTCAAAACAAAAACACCCATAATACAATCATATCCTCACAACAAAGACACCCATAATACAACCATATCCTCACAACAAAAACACCCATAATACAACCATATCCTCACAACAAAAACACCCATAATACAACCATATCCTCACAACAAAGACACCCATAATACAACCATATCCTCACAACATAAACACCCATAATACAACCATATCCTCACAACAAAAACACCCATAATACAACCATATCCTCACAACAAAAACACCCATAATACAATCATATCCTCACAACAAAAACACCCATAATACAACCATATATATCCTCACAACAAAAACACCCATAATACAATCATATCCTCACAACAAAAACACCCATAATACAATCATATCCTCACAACAAAGACACCCATAATACAACATACCATATCCTCACAACAAAAACACCCATAATACAACCATATCCTCACAACATAAACACCCATAATACAACCATGTCCTCAAAACAAAGACACCCATAATACAACCATATCCTCACAACAAAGACACCCATAATACAATCATATCCTCACAACAAAGACACCCATAATACAACATACCATATCCTCACAACATAAACACCCATAATACAACCATGTCCTCAAAACAAAGACACCCATAATACAACCATATCCTCACAACAAAGACACCCATAATACAACCATATCCTCAAAACAAAAACACCCATATAATACAACCATATCCTCACAACAAAGACACCCATAATACAACGTACCATATCCTCACAACAAAGACACCCATAATACAACCATATCCTCACAACAAAGACACCCATAATACAACCATATCCTCACAACAAAGACACCCATAATACAACCATATCCTCACAACAAAGACACCCATAATACAACCATATCCTCACAACATAAACACCCATAATACAACCATATCCTCAAAACAAAAACACCCATAATACAACCATATCCTCACAACAAAGACACCCATAATACAACGTACCATATCCTCACAACAAAGACACCCATAATACAACCATATTCTCACAACAAAGACACCCATAATACAACCATATCCTCACAACAATGTGATATTGTTTGTAACATACAACTATATAGTTAGACTAGTGTTAGTCACCTAAGGGAATTTTCTTTGCAATAAATACTTTTAATATTAGTTCAGTGTTTTTAAAATACTGGTAGCTGTTTTTGTTCTGTTTTGTGTGTATTTATATTATGTCTGCATCAGTTCTCTTAACAGTAGTTATTCCTCATGGTGAGTTTTGTACTGATTCCAAATGTCCATACTTCTCTAATGACAAATTAAAGCTTATAGTTAACACAAAATATAGTTAAATTACACATAGTTGTATTGGAAACAAAATTTGGAGAAATATATAGTGATGTACATTATCTGAGCAAGTCTAATGTAACTAGTTTTCGTAGAAGACACATATTAAATATCCCTTTACTTCTATGTGACTGAATGCCAGGAGACATGATTTTAGATACATTGTGTCAACAAATAAAGACACATATCCCTTAACTTCTATGTGGCTGAATGGAGACATGATTTAGATAAATTGGTGGCAACAAATAAACAACCAAAAATATCCATCAGCTTGGTAGCTAGATCAAATGATTGCTTGTGTATTATATAACCTTTGTAAATCAACAAATAAATACTACAAAGTGTCTGATTGAGTAAAGTGATATGAGCACCAAAAATAATGCAAAAGTATGTTTATCTGGCTCTGCATTATCTATAAACATGCTCTAAAAGACATAGCCACACGTACTGTAATATGTAAGTAATAGCTCAACTTTGAAGGTCTACCTATAGGTTAAGATCAAGGTCAAAGGTCACTCATACCAGAAAGTTTGCATTTGATTATATGGGGTTAGGTACTTAAATAGAGTCTATGTATTGAATTTTTGAGTTATGCAGTAACAGTGATTTTTTACTACAAATATGGCTGTCATTCAGTAAAAATTACATGATTGAGCACCAAAAATAATGACGTATTCTTCTTTTCTTCAAAATTACTTGTAAACATGATTTAAAAGACATCAAGTAAACAATTTGTGTCTGTAATAGGCAGGAATTGGCTTCATTTTGATAATTGGCCAAGAAGGTCAAGAGTCACGTCTCAAAACTCTGACAAAAGATAACTTGCATCTGACAATATAGGGGTAGACACTTGAATGCCATGGAGTCTCTATGTATTATACTTTTTTGAGTTATGCGGTAAATAACGATTTTTAACTACAACTATGGTCGCCATTCAGTAAAAGTGACATGAGCACCAAACAGGTGTATAAGGGTAGTTCTTTCCTTCAATATTACTTTTTTTGGCAATTGGCAATATTAGTAAATACTACAATGTGTCTGTGATTGGCAGGAATTGGTTTGAGGGAGTTCAGGATATGTAAAGGGCCATTGTGCCAATATAGATACGAGCCAGGGATAATAATTGTAAAGTGCTTTGAGCACAGAGTGGGAACGCGCTATATAAAAACTAACATTATTTTTATTATTACTGTGAGTGGTGGTGTAAATGGTAAGGATACTGTAAAGGAACTAGACAAATCTGTAATGTACACTGGAGCCTTACAGTTCAGAGCTTTAAAAACAGAAAAATGATCTTGAATTCTACTCACGCCTTAACAGGAAGCCAATGCAACTCAGTGATTGTGACAAACTATCATCAAATTTCTTCAAGTCTTTAACAATGCGCAATGTTAAGGCCGCCATATTTTTAGTATAAATATTCTATTTCAGCAATTTTTTTTTACATAATTTTGATTTATGACCACAATTATCACTTATCACTTGTAATGTGGTATATAACATTTACGAATGCTTGATCTCCTCTGAATATCATTTTATTCCTACAATGAAGAATGCAAATAGTGACATCAGAATGTCACTGACATCACCATGCATGAACTTTGCATTGAATATAGTTTTACTATCAATAGGTCAACAAGTTTTCAGTCATTTTATTGGCATAGCAATTTTTCAATTTTTGCAACAAATTGCTTCATGCGTCGTCCTGTGTAACTAAGGCTTTAACAGCTTTAACTTCAGTGTTATGTTTTGTCTTTTTAATCTTTTGATTGACACAGCTTCTAAATGTGGACATGATTAAAATAGCAATATTTATAAAAGTATTGACCTGAATTAACAAACACAAACCTTCAATTTTTTCATTTAATTTGATTCATCAAAACTCTACACAGATGTGAGTGTTGGGTTCACAAAAGGCAACGACCTTGTATTTTATAGTATTATCAAATGTTTGAGTTTGAAGTAGACGTTAATGTCACCTTTCATGTCATATGCTTTTAGATTAAAATTTTGCTGCTGACAAAATAAAAATTAATAACAGCAAATCTGGTTTTTTTTTGTAAAAACATGTGTTGCTATGGTAACTCTTTATTGATACCACGGGCTTACATGCGTCACTGTTTGCATGGTATGAAATGACACTTATGAAAAATGGTGAAATATGGAAAATTTTATTGATTTTATTTTAATATATAAAATAAGCAGATCAGCTTTGTTGACAGAGAGTGTTTAATGATGTATTTAATGCATTTTCATCCTCTAGCATCTTGAATTCTGTCAGATTATTGTACTGAATCAGCTGACGTACGTCACGTATTGTACGTTTTGTATTCATGATCCTAATCCATGCCATCAATCAATCACTCAACCTCATAATGCCAACACTATTACGCTGTCCTCTCCCCAGCACTATCCCATCCTATTTACCATCCCCATTACTACCCTCAGCCAGTGTTTCAGTGCTAATGTCACTATGCATCATGTTGGCCTACATTTTGTTTAGAATTCATCTTTCTTCACAATAAGCTTCAGTGAACCTTGCAATGATTTTTGCCATGGACACTCTCCATATTTTGACAATAGATTAGGGTTGTCAGTGGCTGAGTGGTTAAACCACTTGCCTCTTACTATTGTGG
This sequence comes from Glandiceps talaboti, assembly GCF_964340395.1. NCBI lineage: Eukaryota > Metazoa > Hemichordata > Enteropneusta > Spengelidae > Glandiceps > Glandiceps talaboti. The sequence continues at coordinate 28,733,699 of NC_135554.1, read as the reverse complement.
TCGGGATTTGAACCCCATTCAGGGTTCGATTAAATTTACCATGCTGTAAGTAAGAAGAGTGTTGTTAAGTTTGACTCTACCGAACATCGCAGGTTTTCCCCGGGTATTCCGGTTTCCAACCCATGAGGGATTTGGCCCTCACTGGACTTCTTGGGAGACAAGTGTTTATGCTTAACTATCCAGTATAATTAAAGATTATTATAGATAGGACACATCTAAGAAATCAAATCTAAAACCAAATACTATTTTCAAAAGAAAACTAATGTTCACTAGCAAAGGACTTCCCTTTGATTGCCCCCACATGGTGATTCAGAGAATACTGGTATGTGACTTATGGGGTTTTAGATGATTTCCGGTTTTAGTACCTGATTTAATTGTTTCAATTATATTTGACTTCTGTCTCTATCCTACCCCTGAGAATACCCCACAGCTCAGCTGATTAGTCATAGTGGGTACTGATACATACATCAAACATTGAATTTTGTAATTGGTAAGAATTTTGTGATTGATTAATAAAGACATGATGTTAATGACTGTGTGGGTGGTTGTGGATGGATTTTAAATTACATCTCATGCATCTCAGGACTTCTAGAGTAACGACTTTGACTAGATTTGAGTGAAGGTATAAATTGTAACGATACTATATTATAGGAACTAGACTAAAGTGATCCCATAAGTGATATGCAAATGAGGAATAAATATGTTACTTTTTGGTCAAAAATCTTTAATTCCAAAAATACTTAGCTGATTTGGCTGAAATTTCACAGGGATGTGTCTGGGGATTACAGATAAAGAGCTATTAATCACACGATGATCCTGTGAGTGATATTTGCAAATTAGGGCTAAAAACGTGATGTTATGGGTCAGATGTCTCGCAGGAATATTACTATTAGGCAGATAGAAATTTTATTGATCTCATTAAAATCATTACAAATTGTATGAAGTACTTAACATAATGTAACAAGTACATGTCAGTATTGGTATTGATCTTTTTTTATTTTTATGTTAGGCCTAAACAAAATAAAGGCCTAGGGTGGTTCCGATTACGCTCAATTTTTCGAATAGGTGGGTAGGTAGATTTGTTTTGTTTTTTTTGTTTTTTTTTGTTAAGGTAGTTATGTTTTCCATTGTTTTCTATATGGTCTCTATGTTATTGATTTCTTCTCATTACAGATTGGGAGAACAGTTTTATAATGCCAGTTTCGGCATCCACCATATTTCTTGCGAGACTTCATAATTTTCACGATTTTATTTATTTTTTTATTTTTTTAAAGTTTAGGATCAGCATGAAAAACTAGGTGGGGTCAGGTAACCGGCACCAAAAAACTTTTTTTTTAATTAGGCTTTAGGAGGTCATGACAACTACATTTCGAATTTCTGGGGGGGGGGGGGGGGGGGGTTGAGGTAATTTTTTTCTCAAATTACATTTTGAAAAGTTTAGGGTCGACAGGAAACATAAGGCTACATGATCAGAACAATATAATTTTGTTGTCCTGCTGCATATGTGCTAATTTATTACTGTTATAGAGTTCATTGTTTTACGTCTTTGACAATTATCATCAATTTAATTGCTATCCCAATAAGTGACATGTGTACATGAAAAGAAATGTCTACTATCATTAAACTTTTTTCTTCTTTTTCATGAAGTAATTACAATTTTCATTCCTTAGATAACAAAAGTAAATTTTTACATATTTTGTCTGCAGATGATAAACTTTTTCTTGGAAACTTTCTTGTTAATGTAAAAAATATAGCAGTTGGCTAAATGATTGTATTTTATTTACTTATTTTTGTATGCTTTACCATGCTCACTAAAGCATGATGTTACGCAATAAAGATTGATTTGATTGATTAATTGATCATAGAACATTATATCTTTTTTGATGATTTAGCACATCCACCATATAGAGAGTAATTATTATCATAATGTACATATTATTCATTGATTGATAAGGTTCGTCTATCGCTATAGATGTTTTCTTTGTATTTTTCCGATGCATGTTTACATATTCTTTGTAACTTTATAAATGTAGATGTTTGTTTAATTTGTTTTGGAAAAGGGTGACATAATTCCGAAGGGGCTGAGCAGATGTATATCACTCCATATATTTATTGCAATTTATCCGTTTATTTTTTTCTATTTGTTTATTTATTATATAGTCGGAAGTCCTATATTTATTGCAATCTATTTATTTATTTATTTATTTATTTATTTATTTATTTATCTATCTATTTATTTATTTATTTATTATGTTACATCACAGGCAAGTCAAAATTATACAATCTGATAAAACTTAAAAGTATACATGTACAATAGACTACAACAGGGTAGAAAGACCAGCGACAAACAAAAAAATAATGATTACACATCTGTTGCTACAATACAATTGTAATTTGTATTTAAAAATTCGTTCGACGGGGCGGTCTGTCTGTCGCCAAGAACTCTAGCCGAGTCGGCCACACACAACCGTCCTTCCGTTGTAAAAAGTTTTGAGTAATATAATACTAGTAAGCTACGACTTGCCCTTTAAATAGTGCGATACATAATCGAGTGACCAAACTACACACAACTACAACAATGTAAATAAAATCACCTACCAATGAACAATATCGCGTGGGCTGTGTGATTCCACATGTTGCATCGTAGGGGTCAATTTGTAAGCTGACTGCATCCTTATTCATTGTATCCAGCGATGTCAATCTCGCCATACAGGCATGGTACCTAATTTCGCCATTGACAGTCTCTTCGCACACTTCTCCAATGCAGTCGATGTATGGTAAAACGCACAATATCAAAATAACGCCAAAATAAGGACATGTAAATAAATTGCAAACGTGGCGAATCAAAATTGCCGCCATATCTCACTGATTTCCGCAAATATGCGAGATGTGTTCACTTCCCCGTTATTGAAACATTTCGCGATGCGCTCTCCATACACCCATGGAAAATTGTGAAAGTGTGCGGTAACTTGCAACTGTATAAATATGGAATACTGCGATTGATGCACGATTTCGAAACATCGCTGCACATAAAGCCGTCTGCATCATTGCATCGGTGTCATCAACGTAGAGCCAGCGATGCAGACAACAGATGCCGCCACTATCAAGGCCCTGTAACATGCATACATAACGCAGGTAAAAAAAAAAAACTATTTGGAAACACTCACGTTTCCACATTACATATTGTATGCCTTCAGGTTCATACCGCATACACGTGCATCATGTAATGTGATCAATCAATGGTCGCTCTCACTCTCACTCAAAGGTCTATCTGGGTTGAAGTTAGTCTGTATTCAGACGCAGATTATATTTTGTCGTATTCCTCAAAAACCTTCTGAAATATGTTTTAAAATACTAGTTGTGTGCAAATACACTACAGTATACTAAGCTTGTACAGAACTCGCGCTACTCACTCACTGAGGATTCGAACACCTAAAATATAATTACGGAACGCCCTATCCTGCGCACACCGTGTTTAATACTATTAATTATTTCAGCGGTAACAATAGTATTAAAGTTAAATTACAAAAAGTCAAGACGACTGTTGAAAGTCTAGGTTGAAGTTTAATAAGCCGCACACATATACTTCATAAGTAACCCGGCTTCAACGCGACAATCTCGCTGGCGCTTCGCTTGCCTTGGAACATGTGGAACAGCAGTTGCGCGAAGAACACGAATAGATTCCAACTTGAATCATTTGTGAATTGCTTTCGATAAACGAAATACTTACTGGGATGTGGCCAAGGGAAGTCGCTGTAAACGTATAGAAGCTGGTAAATCTGATTCTGAGATTTTTATTTTGAACCCAAGCAGTTTTGTTAATGGATATCACTGTCAAGTATTCTTACTATCTCAACGCAGTTACACGTTTTATGAACGACCGCTGCAAAACACTTCAAAATACATTCAAAAACATGGACCATAACTTCTCGGCCTTGGAAAAAACCGAAACGAAGCACAAGAACGATGAAGACGTTCTGAATGGTTTCGACAAGTTCAAGGTGAAAATTTCAGACTTGAAAGGTCAAGTAAAGGAGTGTAAAGTCTTAGAAGACATTGTGCAAAAGATGGAGAAATTAGACGAAGAAATACAGTCACTGAAAGAAGATGGAGATTCAACGAGGGGAGATATGGTTCGAATGGAGCGAAAGATCGACAGAATGTTGCTGGAAGTCCGAGAATGTCGGTATTTGAATAAAATATTGACAAGGCTCGAAGAGGAGGATTTGAAAGTATGGTACAATGCCATTTCTGAAGTTGAGGAACAGTTTGTGGAAGAAGACGAAGTCTAAATTTGACATGATTCGGACAAGATTAAAGGAACGGGAGAAAATAAGATGCAACCTATATACATTTCCTGTCAAATGACACGCATTTACTTCTAGTTCTGAAGTTCTTTTAGGACCGACAAAAATACTAGAATTGATACGAACGGACATATAAACATCCAGCATGCATGTGTATGTAGATTTTAATAGCTATATAAACTGAGTACACTTTAAGCTTATTTCTAAATGCGATTCTCGTAACGTTACTGGCAATTGAAAGTACACTAAGTCTTGACGATTTAGTAGATGTTAGATTAGAATAACAAGTTTGGATACTAATATGTGAATAATTCAAGCTTCGACTTATGCAGTTTTATTGATGACGTGTGTGTTTCTGAGTGCTTTTGTCATTCTTTTCCTCCCATGGCATTCTTAGAACTGTTGATTGCATAGTAGGGACTTCTTGTACATTTTATACGTATATTTTGCATCATTTATAAGTCATATCCTAGTACCAGGTTTAATTCAGTCATACATTGATTCAGTATGGGAGTACGTTTTAAAATGCAGAAAATAATGCATAAGTAATGGTAATTTGCACAATTGGGCAATATGTTAACGATGCAAGCTCCAAATTTCATATAGTTTCATGTAATTAATTTTTCCATTAAGGTGTACATCATGTATAATACCTATAGCTCAGAATTTTGCACTCCACCAATGTGTGTAAGACTAAAAAGTTATGACTTTGCCCTATCTAACGGAAGGCTTTCACATTTTATGCAGGACTCACGCGTTATGCATATCTATCAAAGCGTCACAAACCTGAAACATTTACATGTAATAATGTACAGAAACTGTTACAAATATGCCATATAATCTGCCTGTGTATATTCCAATAAACATATCATTTTTGGAGAGGTTATTTCTTTTGTGAATTATCTTTTCATTTATTTATTTTGCATTTGTCATGTCTTTTTAATGCCAGTTTGTATCAGTAATCTAGCTTAGGTCTAAAAAAAATAATCGTTTTCCCCGGTTACACAACCCCACCTAGCTTTTCACTGCCGACTCTAAACTTTTTTTTTAAGTATTCGAGAAAAACTTAAATCAAATTTTAAAAAAATTGTGAAGTCTCACGAGAAAGTGGAGGCGGCAACTGACATCAACTTAAAAAGACAAAATAAAACTGTTCTTCCAATCTGCAATGGCTGTTACATGTACATCTGATATAAAGAAATAAACAACACAGAGACCATTTGGAAAACAATGGAAAACATGAACTAGTCACTCACACAGAAAAATATATAATAAATTAAAATAAAATAAAACAAAATTCTACCTACCCCACCTATTCTGATATTGAGCGTAATTGGAACAATACAATTTTTTATTAAGTCTATATTACACCCATCACATAAAATTTCGCACCGTAGTGCGTGTGCAGACTCCATTAAAACATTATTCCTCTTGTGGTACAGGTCTGTGTAAGAGAAGACAGCAATGGGTTGTAACAGATGTACCAGCCACGGGCCTGTAATCATCTAGTTTTCGCCTTAAATTGTATTGCTGTTGGTACTACAATTCTGATTACATTAAACTCTCTGTCAAAGTGCATTATTTTTTGTATGTGACAGCACTGTTGTGTACATGACTATGCCATGCAGGATGTATATGCAGGTGTGTCACATGTCTGTTTTTCACGCTGTATCTTCATACACTTACAAAATGACTGCAGCAGCCCGTTCATGATCAAATATCTGTAATACATTCACTACACACATGTATATACACACCAGTACCAATAAACATCATATCATCGAGTAGCATGAGTATAGCTCTTAACTCTTACAAAATTAGCAGATATTGTAGCACACACACACACACTGGATACACGTGCACATTTGTAAGCACATTGTGATTTAGTCCTGTGATCACAACAATGTATACCTGACCAAAATCAATTAAATTTGATTTATCGATTATACAGCTATAAAAATAATACGCCAGTCAACAGGTGATCAAGGTGTACGATATTACTCAAAAGTTATTGTACCTAACAAAACATTTTCTACAGGTGATCAAGGTGTACGATATTACTCGTAAGTTATTGTACCTAACAAAACATTTTCTACAGGTGATCAAGGTGTACGATATTACTCGTAAGTTATTGTACCTAACAAAACATTTTCTACAGGTGATCAAGGTGTACGATATTACTCGTAAGTTATTGTACCTAACAAAACATTTTCTACAGGTGATCAAGGTGTACGATATTACTCGTAAGTTATTGTACCTAACAAAACATTTTCTACAGGTGATCAAGGTGTACGATATTACTCGTAAGTTATTGTACCTAACAAAACATTTTCAACAGGTGATCAAGGTGTACGATATTACTCATAAGTTATTGTACCTAACAAAACATTTTCTACAGGTGATCAAGGTGTACGATATTACTCGTAAGTTATTGTACCTAACAAAACATTTTCTACAGGTGATCAAGGTGTACGATATTACTCGTAAGTTATTGTACCTAACAAAACATTTTCAACAGGTGATCAAGGTGTACGATATTACTCGTAAGTTATTGTACCTAACAAAACATTTTCAACAGGTGATCAAGGTGTACGATATTACTCGTAAGTTATTGTACCTAACAAAACATTTTCAACAGGTGATCAAGGTGTACGATATTACTCATAAGTTATTGTACCTAACAAAACATTTTCTACAGGTGATCAAGGTGTACGATATTACTCGTAAGTTATTGTACCTAACAAAACATTTTCAACAGGTGATCAAGGTGTACGATATTACTCGTAAGTTATTGTACCTAACAAAACATTTTCTACAGGTGATCAAGGTGTACGATATTACTCGTAAGTTATTGTACCTAACAAAACATTTTCTACAGGTGATCAAGGTGTACGATATTACTCTTAAGTTATTGTACCTAACAAAACATTTTCAACAGGTGATCAAGGTGTACGATATTACTCATAAGTTATTGTACCTAACAAAACATTTTCAAAACACACGTTCCAGTTGCAGCTTTCAAAATCAACAGTGTAAAAACAAGTTTCTCTTTTCTCATTTCTGTACATATCATTGACACATAGTTCCGTACATAAAGCAAGCGATGATAACATGTCCAGATAACTTGATCGAAGTACAAATTAACCCCATTGTCTTTCAGACAATGGGACAATGTCTACTGCGCTAACGAGCAGACCTCGTTAGCCGGCGGCGCAGTAGACAGCGCTCAGTCTCAGAAGGTCGTGAATTCTATATCCTCATTCGAGGCATTTTTTGCAGCAAGTTTAAAGGGTCGAGAATTTGAAGATACACAATCTAACATAAACATAGCTAAAATGCGCCTTTTTCTCTATAATACATGGACTTTGCTGTTTTATCTTTAAATAGCCTGTTATAAGAATTAATCATATTTCTCTATTTTCAAAACTCATATCGATGAACACCTGCGCGCGCGCGCGCGCGAGAGAGAGAGAGAGAGAGAGAGAGAGAGAGAGAGAGAGAGAGAGAGAGAGAGAGAGAGAGAGAGAGAGAGAGAGAGAGAGAGAGAGAGAGAGAGAGAGAGAGAGAGAGAGAGAGAGAGAGAGAGAGAGAGAATATAACATTAAGAAAATCATGGTCGTGTAGAGTTTCTCAAAATTACACATGGATTTTTTGATATAATGACATACAGTTAATTTGAAGCAATTATTATTACAACTAGTTCATTCTCATCGTATCGTATCATCATTCTCTTTTCATCATTTCATAACTCTATAGAACCGTGACGTTGATTGTTAATTGTCATCACACCTCATTTCATCACAAATAACATGACATCTGCACCACATTACGTCACTTAACATCACATTACATCACTTCATTATTTAATACATGCATGCTGCCATGTAATTCAAACAAACCAGAGAAATAAGTTGCGGTAATCATATATATTTAACAGTATTCATTTTGCAATCGTAACGTCTTGAGTCCTAGCTGTCTGAAAAGGAATGGGTAATTTGCCTGTTGTACAGTATCAGCCTGAAAAGAGGTAGAGATTTCCTCCCGGTAGCCACACACCTCTAGTTTAATACCAATGCCCTATACTCTACAATGATACTCTGGTAGCTAGCATTCAAGAAGTACAGCAACATCATTATGTCGAAGTATGTGTATTATATTAAAATTGAAACATCTATAGTATAATCTATAAGATAATACATTATACAATGGTCAACAAACAGAATCGTTATAATCCTCGAGTGAATCGCATATAAACCGAGTAATGCGGTTGCTGGTGGTGCTCCACAAGTTTCGTTGGCGGGGTGAGACAAAGGAAACAGTGGCTCAACAACGACAAAGTCATGGCCTTGTAGTCATTTTCGACCACTAAAACATTGCTGCAGTGTATGTGTTATGAAAAAGACTGGCATCAGTATCGTTAGCACAGTACTTAGCGCGTCAGTCTCATAATCTGAAGGTCGTGATTTCGATCCTCACACGGGGTATTTTTTTGTATAATTTGATTTTCTGATGTGCCAATTTACTTAATTTTAAATGTATTTCTATTCAAGTTAGATGTTTAGATAGATGTGGAAAGTACATTTGGTGAAGTGTACTATATTTCATGTGACCAAGGGTAAAATTCACACTGACATCATTTTCAAGAACACATTTCGGTGTTTTTTTCAATTAATATCCCCGTTAACTCATGCTAATATGTAGAAGTGAATATGATGTGTTGAGAAGCCTAATAACACGCACCGATTTCATAATTTTATGCAACCTCCTGAATATTGATTAAATTAAATTCACATATACAAGGTATTTACTGTATTCCCTAATATTTGAAAGACACATAATTATAAATCTAAATATGCAAATTTGCATAATATATCTATCAGTATGATAATACTATTACATTACAATATTACATAATAGAAGAAATGTCATAACCTCGAAGAACGACAGGTTGGTGGCGTTAGTTAAGTCAATATAAACGACAGGTAGGTGGCGTTAGTTAAGTCAATATAACAATGTCACGTGGTCGCGAACCATCATAAATAGACAAGCTTAATATTGACACAGGGATGTCATTCAAGCCTCACTTATAATTATATCGGTCGAGTAACGGATAGACGATGCAATGACTTACACGGCGACTGTTCATGGGCTTTGACCCGATCCGGACTCTTCCATATCTGAAATGAACACAGGAAAACGTTTTTTGTTTGCATTAATTCTGTCTGTCTGTCTGTCTGTCTGTCTGTCTGTCTGTCTGTCTGTCTGTCTGTCCGTCTGTGCGCGCGTGTCTATCTATATACCTATCTGTCTGTCTGTCTGTCTGTCTGTCTGTCTGTATGTATGTATGTATGTATATATGTATGTATGTATGTATGTATGTATGTATGTATGTATGTATGTATGTATGTATGTATGTATGTCTGTCTATCTGTGTGTATGTGCATATGATATGAGAGTCTGTGAGTCTGTGAAGGTTTTCTGAATTCTATGGCAAATAAGTTCTATACGAAAAAATGTTGTCATCGTCTCAAAATATGCCTTTTAATTACGGCACCGTCCAAAAAGACACATCATCGTAAAAACACAGGCGTCTATACGGCAATGTCCAAGAAGCGGAAGAGGCCCTTTTACGGCGTAGTCAAACTTTTCTCTGAAAACATATGGCCTTGCTTGGGGAGAATGCATTTTATAAGGAAAACCTAAATTCGATGGATTATGGATTGGCATTATTCCTGATCAAAACAAACTTTTTTTCTCACCGTCTTCGAAATCGTCGTGACCACTCAAGTCTTTGCCATTATATGCACTGCGTAGGAACTGAGACATTCTGTTCAATTTCTGTTTCTGTCTACAAACAACTCCGGCCTCATCCCTTATCTTTTCGTTCCCAGTCAGATCTCCACACACATATTCTGTCATACCATCACTGATTTCGTTAACGTCACTAAAATCCAAGAACAGGTAACAGACATTTTCAGACACTTTAATGTAAATAATACTTATGTAGATAATTCAAATCCCACGGAAAGTAGGAGAAACATGCCAGACACACAGGCAGGTTTATAATACCAAATGCTGCTGTGTTTTGAATAAGTTGTGTAAATTCCCCATCAATATGCAAAGATTTGATCGCACAACAGTTTCATAATTGTCGAATTAACTGGTAGCCAGTATTAACATATTATTTTTTTTAATTGCAATTAATGAAAGCTTAAGCCATTCTAGTCGTACAGCATCCCTCTCCAACTTATTTTGAACCCAAACAAATGAAATACGACCCTATTCAAGTTTTAAAATGTTAGAATTCACAACCAGGTTTAATGTTATCAAGGGTTTCCCCCCGAGAGTAAACCAATACACAGCTTAATACATCACAGTCTGTAAGGTACGCCGTGACCGGGCGCCCTCACACAGTGAGTGCGGAACGGCAGGATGTATGTTACAGTCTAAAGCTATCAGGATTTGTGTCATTCCACTAGAGTCACTTTTCATTGTAATCACATTTTATCCTAATTCACTTAATTGTTTCTCCATCCTGAAAGTAAACGATGATGTTGCTCCTGTTAAGTAACAGTTTCTTACAAACAATATGTGTTCAACACCCACATGCCTACATGTATGCTAATTCGATTCAGATATACTGAATTTAAAAATGTTGTCAGTTTCCCAACTTTATAGTATTCACTCGGCTAATTACGTTCCATTCAAACCAAAATTAATCAATATCCATTTTATAATAGTAATGATGAAAATAATAATTAGTTTACCCCGGAAGATAAATATGTTTCAATTTTCGCCGGTGAAATTAGATAGTCCCTCGCATGTGAATATTAATGACGATAATGTTGACAACCTGGAAAGTCATACTGTATTGAATATTATCGCACTTTCCACCATTAATTTCAAGCAATGTATACTCATGGCAAACAATAGCTATTTCATGTCGGTGGGCAAAATATCTCCTCTTTTCATCACTTACCATAACTTACTTATTTTGTATTATAATTAACGTTTGTTGTTGTTGTTGTTGTTGTTGTTGTTGTTGTTGTTGTTTTCTTTGAAAACGGACATATATCCTTTTCTTCCTCAAGCATAGGAACTGCCGTATTGTCATTAGCAAGTATGAGCCATACAATTTGTGGATTATCACAAGTTCCAATTAAATTAAATTGCAAATAAAGTGATTTTTGTGGTGTAGAATGGCCTTGAAAGAAAACTAATTCAACTATAGTTTTGCTATAACCCTAATAACTGTTACATGTTTGTATGTGACAATACCAGTACTTGACGAGTGTATTAAATCCTTTACCTGCCAACGTTTTGACCATTCCAGCATGGACGTGATGCTTTACTGGGTTTATTAGCTGTAGTGAACCGATCACACATCGATCTAGGCATGTTTATCCATAGATCCTCCGCCGCTTCTAGGTGAGGTATAATATCTTCAACTATATTGGAAATTTCATGATCACGGCCATGAGCTTTGGAGCGACGAGACCTTATTTTAGGATATTGGTAAGACGTCATCTCTAGATTTGCTGAGTGTTTATATGTGTGTCGACGGCCACGACGGCCAGGTGTACCACAAGTTTCAAACACCTGCATGTAAAACATATTTTTACAATTACTAATATTAGACATAGAAGAAGATAATGAAAATAAGAAATGCGGCTTTACACTCTTCGAAGGAGGAAATGTTCATGTACTATATATGATGTCTTTATCTTCTCTTCTCTTCTCTTCTCTTCTCTTCTCTTCTCTGCTCTGTTCTGCTCTGCTCTGCTCTATTCTATTCTATTCTACTCTGAACTACTCTACTCTACTTCGGTCGTTTGTCGTATCGTATCAGAAGAATATCTGATATCTAGCAATTTCAACAGTTTCAGAATATCTTACTGTATTATACATTTATCAGTTTACATTTTCAGACATTAGAGAATTCACATATTACTTTACCATTTTCAAGAGATCGATGTTTTCTTGTGCGGTCATTATGCCCTCAGATATTAAGATGTCCGAAAGTATCAGTACTGACTTGGCATCAAAACGAGTGTCAAGGCGGTCAGACAGCTTTACCATATTTTCTTGAAAATTGAAAAAAGAGGAGAAATTAAAAAGTCATGACAGTCGATTCTGCTTATAAGAAGACTAGAGAAATCAACAATTTCAATATAGTTACATAAAATTATCGAATTATTACAGCAACACAAATAATTGTAGAAAGTTACATAGTCCATGTTTATCAGAAACCTTTTCATCATCA
>NC_135554.1:28716129-28718629 GCF_964340395.1 Glandiceps talaboti | reverse complement strand
TTGTGGGTCATTTTGAAATATTGATAAATTTGTGGGTCATTTTGAAATGTTGATAACTGTAGGAATCATTTTGTAATGTTGATAAATGTAGGGTCTCTTTTGAAGTTTAATGTTGATAAATTTAGGGGTCATTTTGTTCTATTCACAAATGTTGATCCCTAGTTTTTCTTCATGATTTTAAATTACATTAAAGTAACAACACAAATTTGAAGACTATTATTTCCCGGAGAGGCACATAATGTCTAATGTTTTCTTAAAATGATTGTCATTACATATATCGCTTCTGACACCATCAACTCACCATCAAAGATTTTATAATTATGAACAAAGACGTGTCGGACGTTGGATATACTGTGACTTCTCATCTCCTGTAATTCAGTTTGGCTCAACATACTTAACCGATACTCCATATCAGCAGTGCAGCATGCCGAATTACCTTCACAGATCCGTCTACTGTCATCAACTATACCTTATTAAAATAGATCAATAAATAATATTTGTAGGGAGTAAAGTATTATATTTCCAGGTGGTCAGCAATGAAAAGGAGACACTATTTGTTATTTGTGTTTAAAAAGATATATTCCAAGTATATTATGTTTAAATGTATATACACGTGTGTGTACATGTATGTGTCCAAAAACCGTAATATCCAAGTAGAGCGTTTCCACACGTATGCCACAGTTGTTGATAGCACTCATAACACTAGTACAAAATTTATGAACCCAATACGTGGTTTCTCTCAATCAAATTAAACTGTAAAACTTGTCAGCAGCGCAAATCAGGCAAGTAGTCAATGAGTAGAGTGTAAAGCTAGATATCATAAAATATTGTCTAGATCTCATTCACAGCTTTAAATCCCACTTCAGTTGTGATACTATCATCACAATGTAATAAGTTGGTTTTTGTAAGGTGAAAAATTACAACTTGACTAATTTAAAAAAAAGGCTAGGTCACATACAAGCAATCATACTCTAGACATGACCACTATAAACGAGTGTACTAGCAAACAGAAGAAGCGCTTTCCTTGGGAGTTACGGTTTGTCTTTTCCATGATCTCAAATATTTTTAAGCTTATCACAAACCACTTGTTTCAACCCGAAACTAATGATGTTTCGACTGGTGGCGATCCGGTGGAGAAAATTACTTCAAACTGTATGTCTATATGCCTACATCTTTACGATTGCATCGAGTCGTGAAATGTTTTAAGGGTCTAATGAACTAGTTTATCTTCAACAGTGATATATATATTATCTTTGAGGTGTAATATGAGAGAGACGAATGTTTAATGAAAAAAATAGCTATTAAATTTTAATGAGATCGAGATTTGATACCAAGCTGAGACATTATGAATTGGAATATGTGTCAGAATATTAAATTCGTTAAGATTACTTAGAATAGTTCGAATCAAACGATTCTGATCCTTATCGGTTAGACGTCTCGAATCAAAGAGGTAATTATTGAAGCTAGATGATTTAATTTGATACAATTAGAACCAAAATGACCTGAAACAGAGGGTCGCCTGACTTGACAAAATCTTACTAAAATATTATCCTCTGACTTTACCAAAAAATAAGACCTTAGCTACATTTCCTCGCCTGACATGACGAAATTCTGAAATGCGTTGCTGCATTTTCTTTGTGGGTGATACCCATCTCTCAGTCACAGATTGTCACACAATGATTTGATGAGGTATTCCACACACAAAGTACAAAGAGGATGTGGCAATATTGTTGGGTTTTTAGTCGAAACAGAAGATACAGTTTAAGACTTTTGATGAGATAGATAATAGCAATACTAGTTGTTCTTTTGATATTCCAAACTCACCTGTCAGAGGTGCAGGAACGTGTTCAGCTGTCAAGGCATCGTAGGCATTTTCTATTTCCTTGCACGATTTTGCGCTGTTAGTAAAGGGTGGCAAACACACGCAAAGTGCAAAATATATCAGACACCACATGTTATTATGTCAAGTTGCACTGCTGTAGTGTGTGTCTAGGCTTTCAGCTGAAACTCTTTATTGAGTACCGGTAATGACCAGGTCAGTTAGTTTCTATAGTAGTTCATTTCCTGTATGTAATTTACCGTGTAATTACTGCAAGGTATGCAAATGTGTATGATCAATAAATCAATGTTATGTGACAACACGTCAAAATTTACAACAATCTTAATTAGTATTCGAAATCAAATAGCATTTAGATTTACCTGCCATTCATTCATTCATTCATTCATTCATTCATTCATTCATTCATTCATTCATTCACCGCCACTCACTCACTCACTCACTCACTCACTCACTCACTCACTCACTCACTCACTCACCCACACACCCACACACTCACTCACTCACTCACTCACTCACTCACTCACTCTCGCACTCACTCACTCACTCTGTCTACCTACCGACATACTGTCTGTCTGTCTGTCTGTCTGTCTGTCTGTCTGTCTGTCTGTCTGTCTGTGTCAGCCTACTACATATCTGACTGACTGTATATCACTACGCATG
>NC_135554.1:28691129-28713629 GCF_964340395.1 Glandiceps talaboti | reverse complement strand
TTTAAATCAGTAGCAAACGAAATTTCTTTATCGATCTTTTTTGTGTCAAGATGGTTCTTAAAGCTTGCATTCATTAGCTGTGTTCTAGAGGATTTTGAACCAGCAAAATAAATGCCCCGTGTGAGGATCGAACTCACGACCTTCAGATTATGAGACTGACGCGCTGCCTACTGCGCTAACGAGGCTTTTTGAAACCATCAAAATTTGTAAACTAATACATACTAGGTACACACTTTTGTCATAGTGTTCAAATAACTTAGATGTATAGAGATCTCAACAATATTAATTTCTGATCATCAGTACAGTGAAATATCAGATACTTCCAATAATACATGAATTTCGGAGACTGATAGCCATCTTCATCTTGTAATGAGACGATAACCCCACCTCCCATACGCAAAATGGCAAACTTATCCATATGGTCATTTTTAATTTAATAATAGTCAAGATGCAAGAGATAAACAAGTGATATGAATGAGATTCAGAACGCATATTTTCACACACAAAAGAGGAGCGCTGATGTTAGAAATATTAATGCAAACAGCTATTACGAATTTGTTTTTTAAAAGCTCATGCCACAATTAAAGACTGTCCCTAATGACGTCACAGGGCTATCACATGGTACAAATGTTTTTACCTTCAGTTAATGACTATATAATTTTTTTTTCCAATCTTAATAACTTAAACAATACATAGATCTTACTGCTTAAGGGAATTGATGAATTCAAACTCATAATGAGAATCTACATGGCTTGCTTGAAGCTTTATAATTTTGAATTATTCATTCTTCCATTCAATAATCAATTTCGAGTCAACATTTCATTGTGTCAAAAGATATTCCATTAAAGGATCTAGAGAGTTACAATAGAAGTAACTTTACAACGATTTATAGCACGTCCTTGGTATTTCCAATGATTATTAAGATTACTGTGGAAGGGGAAGTTGCTTCGCGGAACAAATGCAACCAGATGTTCGGTCAATGACTTCCAGGGAATCGAAGAGGTCTTGTAGCTAAATTGGAAATATACAAGAGTCTACATCTATCATCTTTAATTTCATTTAGAAATATTAATATCAAAATGAAACTTTCTAGTCTTCATATTTTCTGAACGTCCATCCGTCGTCTTCAAGAATGTAGTAAAATGGCCATTCGAAAAGTAAAATGACATGCTTTAGGGTTTATAATATATTATAATATATATATATATATATATATATATATATATATATATATATATATATATATATATATATATATATATATATATATATATATATATATATATATATATATATATATATATATATATATATATATATATATATATATATATATATATATATATATTAGTGAGTATTGTTACGGTTATGAGAGAAGTTTGGTTGGTTGTGAAATTCTGGAAGTTAAGCCCGGTCTGTCGCATAATGTGTGGCCCTCCCCCTAGACCGTTGTGCTAAAGCGTGACCCCCATCCCCCAATTTCCTTTTTCTATCCCCCTGTTCAAATATTTGAATGAAAAAACAACATTTTTTACATTGCCTCGCTGTGACGTAGTAGTTAGCGCTCAAGATCAGTAGTCAGAAGATCATTGGTTCGAATCCCACTAGACGCCTACTAGAGACAGGCAAACTTTTCTGCAGTAAGATCCCACCACATTAATAGTTTTTAAAGGCATTTGTTGTTTCCCACTATTACCACCACAATAAGTTTATGCCGGAAGTTTCTATTGAACATGTTAAATCAATGGATCTAATTGGCTGAGATGAATGAAGGCCAGAAACTCCCCAAAACTAGATGAGCGCACATCTGACAACCTCAGGACCGAGGTCAACGTCTCCACTCCACCACATGATCCCCAATATCTTACCACGCTGTTCCTCCTTTACTACTGTGAGGCCCGCTCCTTTCCTCACACCACAACTAAGAGTTAATTCGTAACTGCGTTTCACTGATAAGTTATGATTTTACTTTACAATGATGGCAGTGGTGGGATGTGGTAGAAGTAGGATTTGGAACCGGTGGCAGCAGTGGGATCATCTCAAAATCACAAAACAATGCAAAGTTAGATAAATACATGCGCCATGGCCTTGTAGCACAACTGTTGACAGTAATGATTAATGAGTCTTGTTACTAGACACATTTGCATTCATTCTTTGAAGATTTATTCCCATGCCTTCCCATCCATGGTGATATATCTGCAATATATACAATCATCTAATGTTACTATGGGCGTGGTCTTGTTTCTAAGCATATCTAAATACAAATTTGCAATGCTCATTCATTTACCTTCCCGTCACCATTGTTATTTTGGCATTATACGTCATTGTTTACCTGTTGCTATGGGTGTGGTCTTGTTTCTAAGGCATTTACATATTTTGAAATAATGTTTATTCAATTGCCTACCCATCCCTGTTGTTGTAATTGTAAAAAAAACCTATCATTTGATTGTTGCTAAGGACGTGGTCATGGTTGTTAGGGCCAATTACATAAGTATGATACACTCACAATTTGCGGACTAACAGTAACACGTTCAGAATCATAACCAAATTTCAGCCCCAGTAGTTTTAAAGATAAAGCTCAATACCAAAATCACTTGCATCATCTACAAGGCAGACAGACAGACAGACAGACAGACAGACAGACAGACAGACAGACAGACAAGCATTTTACCTTGAACGAACCTGTAGTTCAGTGTTAAAGTTAGGTAGACAATTGTTCCAAGCAACCTCAAGGAGAGATTAATTCCAGTGCCATTCACACACACTTGTTACATGATGTTAAGTCCCCCATAACAATTTTAATGGTTTAATGAGATCGATAAAGCAATAATTTCTGTACACGCCTATGGCCTAAATATTCCTGACAGACATTTCACCCAAAAAATATGCAATAGCCCTAATTTGCATATCGCTAATGGGATCATCATGTCATGTCTGTTTTTTTTTACTTAAGTCGTTTACACACACACACACACACACACACACACACACACACAATTCTACAACGATTTTAAACTAAATGTCTTGATCATTTTCAAGTAGGGAAAGAATTATGATTACTGAAACTTGTTAACCAACGCCATTATTATTATACATATATTAGTTCTTCACCAGTCATTTTCCCACCCAGAACAAAATCATGTGAATGTACTAAAAAGAAATGGTTCTAGAACTATCTATCGTATACGTTAGTCCATGTATCTATGGCAAAGTTGGCAGCAAAACTTTAACTACAACTAGGTACTTGAATTTGAAGACTTGGGTTTTGATAATGATATCATGGTACTCGAATGAAAACTTCTAGCTAGACAATGCTGTGGTGAAACGGGGTTGTGCATTTTTAGACTGAACTACTGCTCGTAATATAACATCTTTTTGCATACTCTAATTATAACATCGTAATATACGTCTGTAAACTTAAAGTGGCACGAGCAGAGATTAAACATCGTAATATACGTCTGTAAACTTAAAGTGGCACAGGCTGAGTTTAAACATCGTAATATACGTCTGTAAACTTAAAGTGGCACAGGCTGAGATTAAACATCGTAATATACGTCTGTAAACTTAAAGTGGCACAGGCTGAGTTTAAACATCGTAATATACGTCTGTAAACTTAAAGTGGCACAGGCTGAGTTTAAACATCGTAATATATGTCTGTAAACTTAAAGTGGCAGTGTTGCAGCCAGCCTTTTCAAAGAGTGGGACATAGTGTCCCGAAACTTTCATTTTTCTGGGTCATCATACAATTTTTTGGGGGACATTACAAAAAAAAGCGCCAATAGAGTTGTAGCACAACTGTACAGTTTTTCAAAATATTTACCCACATGCTGACCCATGCTAGATATTTGCTGAATGATTATGCAGTTGCCTATCCAACCCTGTTGTTATCTATGCAATATACATGATCATTTGGCTGTTGATATAGGCGTGGTCATGTTTGTAAACATATTTGCATACAGTTTTAGTGTGGGTCATCTATGACCCGTCACTTCCAAAATTGTGGGTCAGGTCCAAAAAATGTGTGTCAAATGACCCAAAAAAAACCTCTGGCTGCAACACTGAAGTGGCACAGGCTGAGTTTAAACATCGTAATATACGTCTGTAAACTTAAAGTGGCACAGGCTGAGTTTAAACATCGTAATATACGTCTGTATACTTAAAGTGGCACAGGCTGAGATTAAACATCGTAATATATGTCTGTAAACGTCTGTATACTTAAAGTGGCACAGGCTGAGTTTAAACATCGTAATATACGTCTGTAAACTTAAAGTGGCACAGGCTGAGTTTAAACATTGTAATATATGTCTGTAAACGTCTGTATACTTAAAGTGGCACAGGCTGAGTTTAAACATTGTAATATATGTCTGTAAACGTCTGTATACTTAAAGTGGCACAGGCTGAGTTTAAACATTGTAATATATGTCTGTAAACGTATGTATACTTAAAGTGGCACAGGCTGAGATTAAACATCGTAATATACGTCTGTATACTTAAAGTGGCACAGGCTGAGTTTAAACATTGTAATATATGTCTGTAAACGTATGTATACTTAAAGTGGCACAGGCTGAGATTAAACATCGTAATATACGTCTGTATACTTAAAGTGGCACAGGCTGAGATTAGACATTGTAATATACGTCTGTATACGTCTGTAAACAGCACTCTTGGAAGCCAGAGCACATACTTAATTCTGCACATATTTTCTATTTGTGTTGTGTGTTGACAGGAAATTATGAATCTTTTACACAAAACATAATGGTGCACATTCAATGCTGTTGTTTTACCATACTGCTTGATTACATTCACTGTTCACAATGGGGAGGATACCTTCCATGCATGTATAGTGATAAATAAATAAATTATAATGTTTTGGCCAAGTTTAATACAATGATTAAAACTTCTGGTATCCAGTACAGTTAGGGAATACTACATACAGTACAGCTTTCTTTGTTCAATAGTATAGTTCAATAACCATTACCCTTCATTTTCAAGAGACATCGTTGACAGTTGCATAAATATAGTTACTGTATCGATACAAAGCAATGGATAGATGGAAACTACCTTAAGGAAGAATACAACAAATCATTGCAAACAATGTTTAACAAAAATTGTGTCAATAATTTTATTAAGAAATATAATAAGAAATAAGCTTTACAAAGGGGTGTCATGCATGTACATGTATCTCAATAGTTATCAGTTGTACGATAACAAGTGTTGTTTACATACAAATCCAACACTGATGATAACGACAGTTTCGACAATGTAATATGATGTAAAGTAATTTGTTATCAAACTAGATATTATTTGATAGCCATCTCAAACCCAAATTTTGAAACCATTTCAAGGGAAAAAATATGTCATGTGTGGTACGATGCTAATTTTCCAATCCATGCATTTACTGGTGGGACTTGTATAACACTGTTCACTATTTGTATGGAGAAATTTCCTGACAAATAAACTTGTAGCAGACAAAAAGAACATGGAAAATCATACAACTGGGAATATATGGGAATGCAGAAAAAGCAATAAAATTAGGCTGTATAATAACACTTTGATCATAAGGATGTTGAATACAAACTGGAATCCCATTTGACTAAATCAATGAAAAATACCTTGGTAAGGTATTAAGAACCATACATATATATGTAGTATATTGAATATCAAACGAGAAATCTGTCCTTAACAAATGCTATTGAATATCCATGATCAAGAAATGTATGCCATCTCAATGCTGTGTTCACTTGCATCAATGGTCTCAGCTACCCAGACTCTACCACTGGGGATGCTCTTAAATTACCAGACAGAGTATAGGGCATTACATGAGTGACTTATGTAAGCAGGAACATGGGTGCTGTCAGGATGTGTGACAGCCAGTGATTGGACGAAAATGATTCCAAATTTTCATTTTCATCGACTCTTTGTATATTTCATAGAAATCATGTTCTATCTTTTTGACAGAAGATTAACAAAAATGTTATGAGCAAGTCTTGCCACCATGTGATTTTACCTCAGCAGTCATGTTGTGTGTGGGTCAGCCTCTCCACACAGCCATTTTGTAACAATC
Source organism: Glandiceps talaboti (assembly GCF_964340395.1). NCBI lineage: Eukaryota > Metazoa > Hemichordata > Enteropneusta > Spengelidae > Glandiceps > Glandiceps talaboti. The sequence goes on along the minus strand of NC_135554.1, from coordinate 28,707,565 downwards.
ACTGATGTTGCAATGCCCCACCAAGCATCTTGCTCGGGTTGGAGAATCCAGGTAACCATCGCTATTACATACAGTTTTCACCATAGGGACACCTAACAATTCATTTGGCATTGTCACAGATCTTCCTTTTGATAAGTTTGTTTTAGGTTTTCAGATGACAATTTTTTATGTGTGAAACTTCAAAATATTTCATAAATATAATGAAAAAATACAATGAAGAGGTATTTAATTCTTGATACTGTTAATTAATACACATGTTGGGTATGACTGTCACTGCATGGGGCCTATTGAAATAATGTTCATCAGTGGTGTGTCTTGTTCCAAAATGTGTACATTAAAAAGCACATCCAAGAAGTTCTCCTTCACCACTGGTTGCAACATCACATCACTCATCCAAAGCCCCTGTGGAAAAACAAAACGTTACAAATAATGTTGTTTTTTTTTAGACAAATTGAGAATCATATGGTTGACACCAACTATAAATTTGGTTTTGAAACATATTTACTAACATCTAATTTCATCAGAGATACTGTACATTGTACTTACAATGCTTCTGTCATTCCTATGCACTGGTACAGTCAAAATGAAATTATACCCATTGATATTTTTAACATATGCTTTTTTAAGACCTTATTGCATAACAATGTTTTAGATTGATGCTATTTATGTACCTCTATTTTTCAGTTGCTGTCTTTGGTGTAATTTACTGTAATGTCAAAAGTTCAGTCATTTTAATTTACAATTATTAGTATTGTACAAGTGTATTGTTTTTTAAGTGTACTATCATTATTACCCATGTTTTGGTGTTATTGTGTATTTTTTAATTGTTGGAGCCTATAAATGGGACTTGTCCTGTAGGTTATCATTAGAAATAAATACACATATAAAATAAATCAAATAAATAAATAAATAAATATATATATATATATATATATATAAATAAATAAATAAATAAATAAATAAATAAATAAGAACAAAAAATTAAAAAAAGTAAAGTTTACAGAATATCTGATTGAGCCGAGGACAAAATAAAGCAGCTTCACCCAAGAGTGTCCGATTATTTTCAATTAATGGCCGAGGACTACTTCGAATGCAATGAGTTTTTAGGTTTTTAACACCAGAGAGTCAACCTTGTTATCTACAGCTCTGTTACATAATAACCTTTTACCCATTATCATGTTAATTACAAAATTCACTATAGAAACCCCATCCCACATATCTCGACAAATAATCCAATGTTTTCCCCAAAAGATCAGAGTGAAATCAGTTAACTTGGCAAAGACTGGTACTGTAACAAAGTTACAGTCCCAATTCCAACAGTATATCCGTTTTTACCCTCCCATAGCTGTGTTACTAACCCTGGTGCACATACACATTGTCATGTCAATGAACAAATTCTATATGGAAACGTGCTCTCTGCACAAGTCACTTTGTAGTGAAGTGGTAATAGAGAATGTTTTTGGATAGATAGGCACTGAACTAGAGGTACTGTGTTCGAGACCAATCAAGGTAAAGGCGATTTATTACACACACTTTACAGAATGACAGGTGCAGAATTAGGTGCAGTAGATATAGAACACAGTGTTAGGCAAGGCAGCACATGTTGGTTGCATTGTAACAGTTGACAAGTTTTGGACAGTGCTATAGAAATGATTAACAAGCTGAGGATAGTTTCATTCATGGGTTTAAAGTATTAGAGGACAGTTCCTGTCATGGATTAACATATGCAGACACTTTCTTGGGGAAAAAGTGTCTTGTTAACTGAAAAATAGCTCTAATGGCATTGTAGCCCAACTCAGAGGTTTTTAAAAAATATTTATCCACATGCTGATTAATGTTAGAATAGGTGTTCATTTGGTGAATTATTATCCAGTTGCCTATACAGCTCTGTTGTTATCTTTGCAATATAAACGATAATTGGCTGTTATATGCTTAATATTTTCTTAATCTATACACTTCCAGGTGCATCACATTAAATTTCAGCCCAATCTGCTCAGTAGTTTTAGAATTAGAAATTTGTGACCAAAAAGACACATTTTTAGCCCTAATTTGCATATCACTGATGAAATCATGTCATGAGCAAATCTTAATCTACACACCCCTAAGAACAGTACAACACATTTTCAGACCGATCTGCCCAGTAGTTTTTGAGTTTTAGTTTTTTACACCAAAAATGACATTTTTTTCACCCAAATCACATAACTGTGATGCAATCATTTTGCTCTAAACAATTTCCCAACTATACACCAAAAGTAATGTCACCATCAAATACCAAGGCAATCGATCAGGCGCTTTTTGAGTTTAAGTCATCCACACACATACAGACAGACAGACAGACTGCTGCACGGACACCGCACCATGCATATAGCGCTACTGAACCTTATCAGTTCAACTGTGCTAAAAATAGTGAACTATTTATGGGGTAGGTTTTGGTAGTAGTTTACATAATCAATAATAAGGGTGACCCTTCTGGCATTGTCATACATCTTAACATCAGTGTTTGCCTGATTCTTTGTGCCATTTTTTAAAAAAATATTCTGTAAGATTCAAAATATAAAACATCAGTGACGTCAATAGAAACAGACACAAACACTAGGCTTCATGGATTAACATAATTTCCATTTAGCTTATGCCACATTCTGGAACAATGGTTCTCAAATACTTGGTTAATAAGACAAAGTATTTGATATTGCATTGTGTTGATGGCCATGTGTTTTGGTCTCAGAAAATAATGCCACATCTATAAAATCAATCATCTGAACTGTATGTATATTCAAACAAAATTCATGTTCACAGAGAGATTCAGATAATCAAGTGTTTGCTGTGTGCTCATAGCAAGGAGTAATGAACAAGAAGAATGTTTCAATTTGGTTTTTGTCAGCAAATGACCTTAATGCAAGTGATGCCGAAAACATAAAATGACTCAAGAAAACAAAGTTGCCCTTATTCCTTTGATTGGTGTTCCTCTTTAAAGCAAGCATGAGCACAAATTCAAACTGAAACTTATTTTGAATGTAAACCTTACCTTCAAGAAATGCAAATTCATCTAAGGCTTGAATAGAAGAATCTGCAGTGATAAATGAAAGATTATAAATATAAGACAAAAAGTAAGATTATCTTGATCAATTACTGCATAGTCTCTGACTGACTCCAAAAATATTCCCTGAAGTCTTGTCAGCATCAATAGCAGTGACGAGCATGACCTGATGTCATATCAAGTATGGGAATGTACATGTATTAGCAAAATCACAAGATCACAGGGTGCATGTTTCAAGGAACACAATATTGACAGTCAACCTTTATCAGTGACGTCACATTCAGTACAAGTGTGAGAGGAAGAATGTCAAAATCTTGGATTGTGTACATGTCGGCACAGGTTGAAGGAACTGATATTTATCCAGCAAAGGATATCCACCCTAAATCAGAATGCAGGCATTGAGATCTCTGTTGCAGTGTTGTATCTCTCCAACTTCAGTTCAACTTCATGTCTTGAGTGACACTAGTGACGGCAGTCAGTAGTATAAAACTAAATATGCTAATGAGCATTTGGTGGAAATTAGGGATTTGATTTTAAACAAGAATATTTTACTCTGTCAGTGCTAAATTTAATTTGTAATCTGTTCACTGATAATGAGAGCCTTTGGACTGGATAAGGAATAATGTTGACTGCAAAATTTCCAAATTTTTGTCCCTTTTCTCAATTATGACTCTATCCTTCTCCTTGTTAGAGTATACCTACATACATGTATGCATGTACATTAAAATGTCTAAAGCCAACTTACCAACGTCTTTCCTTTGTATTGTTTTCCTTTTACCTTGTGATGTGTAATTATGAGAATATTTTGACAGGTTTTCCACAAACATTTCCTACAAGTAAACAAAATAAACAATTTTACAAGTCTTGAATGCCACTTTGGCCTTTTAATGAAATTAAAGATTTAACATACAAAATGTACATGTTGAGGAACAAAAGGGGAGGCAGATTTTGTCCTCACTGCTTTTTGAAATCAGCCTTGTCTTTGTTCACCTACAAATGTATACTACCAAACCAGAGTGACTATAGAGTTTCAATAGGCAGCATGTTTTTTACTACCAAACCAGAGTGACTATAGTTTCAATTCGGCAGCAAGATGTTTTTTTGTTACAAATTTCTTAAAACAAAATACTGATAGCCTGCAAGCATACAAAGTTATACATTTGATGTAATTCTGAACACATATAAACATCACTGTCGGATGAAACAACGAAGATCCAAACACAAACCTGTTTCTATGTGTTCACAATGAGATAAAGTATATTTCAAGTACATGAATGCTATCAGCCCTACATTTTGTTTGTGTAATTGGTACCAAAAATGTTGTGCGAGATGTAAAAAACACTGCCACGTAACTGAAATCAGAAGTCTTACTCATTTGCTAGTAACACTTGTATGAAAAGATTTGACTTTACAGGGTACATGTACATGTATAGCAGTGGACTGCCTATGTTTCACAGTACAAATCTTACTCATGTTAGTACGTTTAACACTACTGTCCCTAGTAGTACATCCACCCACTGATTATCTTGCATGCGATGAGTAGGTTGGCAGTTGCATGATGGATGGTATGAGGCAGATACAGTCGCATATGGATGGAGATTCAATTAAAGATGGTTCTTGCACAAACCATACTCACAACACAATGTCATGGGCTAATCATGATGCATTGATTAAATGATAGTGACCAGTGAGAATGCTTTGTAGATATTACAATTATCCATAAAGTGCCTTTATAATGTGAATGAACTAGGACCATTAATGAACTGAATCTTAGTCAACATGTAACTGTGGAGGTAGTCTCGGAGCTATCCATGGCTATGAATCTCTTTCATGCATGTAGAATGACATTCTATGTGCTAAATTTCCAATTACCACCAACAGCTTTATTTAATCCAATTATAGTCCGATGATGTTATCACATCCACACTGCCACATGACTTACATTTAAACTAGAAGGTGCCTACATGTATATGTGATTTTAACATAATTTGCAGTGTTTTATAGAAGGCTATATTATCAGGGTAATACATCAGGGACCCGGATCTGTTTGATCCTTAGGGCATTATTCTCTCTTGGAATGATTCAAACAGAAATTCCATGTTCAACTTGACTTTTATCTTATGCTGGTTTACTTGTTGATTCAATCCCAAGTAAATGGAAGACAGAGATGAGATCACATTTTCCCAATATTAATTCAAACACCTATATGTAATGAGAATCGCTTTGTTCTGAAAGTTGGAGAAAAACAGCTTGATAAGGTTACTACAAACGAAGTATATGATTTGTTACTACACTCTATTTTTCAAGCCCCAATTTGATTGTTCACAGTTTGACTGGAAAACTATATGGAATCTTTCATTTAGGGTAACCACGGAGGAAAAAATCAGGACTTTGTAGTTTAAAATCTTGCATAACATTCTTGCCACAAACCAGAAATGAAATACATGGGGAATTAAAGACTGGCAGTTGTTGCTACTGGTGTCCTGAAAATGAAGATTTACATCATCTCCTTTGGGAGTGTCCTGCAGCTAAAGTTTTTTGGGACATGTTTATTTCACTCCTTAATTTTGTTCCTGATATTCATTTGTCTATGTCAGATGTGATTTTTGGTAAGTTTGGCATTTGTGCCAAAATCTTCAATTTAATTAATCACCTTACCATCTTGGGCAAATTGGTTAATTGATAGGCATCCAGACTCCAATTTTGGATCATTTATTAGTTATCTCTCAAAAGTGTTAGAGATATGGAAATTAAATTTGCTCGCACAGGAGCCCTGAAGCATAAATGGGAATCATTAGTTTTGTAATTACTACATTAATGTAAGTATTGCAACTGGTTTTTCATCTGGGTAGGGATTAGTTTTTATTTCTGTGATTAAGTTAGGTTTCTGTGCTTAGTCTTTTCATCACAGATATTTTGGTGCAAGATATTGTTTTATCAATTGTAATTATTCTAAATCCTATGTATTAATTTATTTAATTAAGTTAACCAACCCTCTCTCCCCTTTGCCGTTTGTACTTCCTGTGTTTTTTTCTGTAGTGTATTGTTTTCCTTTGTATTTTCTTGCAGTTGTATTGAATAAGATTTTTTTTTTTAAATTGCATATCAGGATCATGTTTTTCTTGAATGAACTATCTAAATGTAATTACAAGTGCCTGTCAATGTGTGATGGATTATTACTGATATGTGCTGTTCACACTTTTTGTCAGCATGTGGTCAAACTAAGTTCACTTGATTACATCCATTTGAATAGCTGTTGCCAATTAGGGATTGCTAGATTCAAAATCTAACAGCAAGATTCTAGTCTACTACAGAGTATTATTGTGCAATAATGACACTTTAAGTTTAACATTCCATGCTCAATGTAGAATGATCTATGCTGAGTGCAGCACAGTGATGTGTAATCTTGCTTGCCAGGGATACTATTGTGTATGTGACTACGAATGAGTGCACTGTGAGGGTAGAAGAAAATCAAGTCGGGTTTTTCGTCTCTACAAGCCTGTTTCGTGAGTAAATCACTCGTCAGGAGATGTTGACATCAACATCTGACGAGTGATTTACTCACTTATATATATATATATATATATATATATATATATATATATATATATATATATATATATATATATATATATATATATATATATATATATATATATATATATATTGTTACGTAGAGCTTGAGTATTATCACTAATGTATTTGAATTAGTTTATTTTGTACTCTGAATTCATTAACATATACAACTGTGTAGACGTCCACCTGGATGCGCTATTATTATAATGACTCAAGAGACGTTAGATCTTTTGATTGGTCGAGAGTATATTAATGTTGGGATAATGGGAAACTAATTAAAAAGAACAACGTCTCATGTTAGTGTAGAAGGCTAGAGTCAGACTTCGCCAGGACAACGGTGTGCAAGGTAGCAGTGACGCTTGGTCGACGTGTAATGGTCCGTCGGTGTTCAGCTATCCACGTGTACATGCTCTTCGTCGGAACTCAATGTGCATTGTTCACCTGTGCAAAATTTCCACACCCACCTTTGAAATAAGCGTGATATAACTACTACCTACTGGCAACGAGAAGTTTCCATGTTGGATGTATAGCCGTCACAGGTAAAGGCTTTTGTGTGAAAAACAGTACAGTTTGAGAATAGCGAACTCTAACATTCGTAAAGACGTATCGGACAATTTCTGTACACGTCACTTCGTCATTCCGACACAAACCATCTGTTCAGCCGCCGTTTAAGACCAGCGTAGAGTCCAAAGAACACTAGTATAAGATAGATTAAGTTGAACTGTATCATTTTATAACCTCACTGTGTTGTATGTGATAATTTAGTGGCGATAAATAATTCTCAAGCTCAAAAACAAGAATATCTTGGTGTCTTTAGTTGCTGCTGTCTGTGTGCTTATGTTGCGTGAGATTCGATTCGTAACATAATTGGGGGCCTGTCCGGGATCTTGAGCAATTACTAGTATTACTAGTTCAGTTAATTAATATATTTATAACTAAATTGTCCCGAATTTATTCAGTATTACGTTGTGGAAAATCGTATCATATCAGACAGCAACAATGAGTGACATAGACCAATTCGTAACAACTCCAACCACTCAGGTTTTAGAGAAACTAAAGAAAATTGAGTTGCTAGCTGTTGTTAACAAATTACAGATTGAAGGCATTAAAGCCTCTATGACTAAGTTAGAACTCAAGAAAATTATTGTTGAATATTTTGTTGACGAGGATGTTTTTGGTGCAGAAGTGTTAGAGCATTATGTAGGAAAACCCACAGACGAAACGGAATTGAAAAGATTAGAAATGGAGTTAGCACTAAAACGGTTAGACCAAGAAAGAGAAAGAGAAATGAAAGTTCTAGAAATGGAAGAGAGAGAAAAAGAAAGGAAATTTGAGCTCGAAAGGCTTAGACTAAATTCTCCTTTGAATGTTTCACCCGGGTTATTCCCTACCACGTTTGTGCCTAGTAGAGAAGTTAGAATGGTTCCACCTTTCAATGAGCAAGAAGTTGATAAATATTTTCAACATTTTGAGAAAGTTGCTGAAAACCTAGAATGGCCTAAACAACATTGGCCTTTAATGCTTCAAAGTGTGTTGAAGGGTAAAGCCCAACAGGCATATTCTGCTCTCTCAGCAACTGCATGTGCTGATTTTGACCAGGTCAAAGCCGCCATTTTGAAGGCGTATGAACTTGTCCCTGAAGCATATCGCCAAAAATTCAGGAGCTTGCGTAAACAGGATAATCAAACGCATGTTGAGTTTGCTCATGACAAAGAAGTTTATTTTGAAAGATGGTACAAATCAAAGGAAGTTAACGATGACTTCGGTAAATTTAAGCAACTCATAATGATTGAAGAATTCAAAAGGTGTGTTCGTGACGATGTTAAAACATATCTTGATGAGAAAGATGTAACAACCTTGTCACAGGCAGCGATGCTGGCTGATGATTTTGCATTGACCCATAAGTCAAAATTTTATGGTACAATGAGTTTCAGTAAACAAAAAAGAAAAGATAAGGAGAGTCAAAATTATGATTCAGAAGGTGATGAAAAGTCAAAAGTTTCATTCAAAGACAATAAAAGTAGTAATCGGCCGTTCACAGCTGGAGGTGGCCAGACAGAGAAATTCAAATCCAAAACTCCAACCTGCCATTATTGTAAAAAAGTAGGACATATTATGGCCGAATGTTGGAAGTTAAAAAGAAAGAATGAATTGTTGCCCAATGCTCTTGTGTACTCACACAAGAGTGTTTTTGATAGAGCACCTGTTGTGAATAATTACATGAAATTTGATGTTCCTGAACCTATTGAGAAAGTATCTGATTCTGTGCGTGAGGAATTTTTGCCATTTGTGTCAGAGGGTTATGTTTCTCTTAAGGAAAGCACTAGTCCCATGTCTATTAAGATTCTTCGTGATACTGGAGCGACTCAGTCTCTTTTGTTAGGAAATACATTAGAGTTTGGTGAGGAGTCTGCTACTGGTGAATCTGTTTTAGCTCAGGGCATTGAGGGCAGCTTTGTTAGTGTACCCCTGCATAATGTATACTTGAAATCAGATTTGGTTACAGGACTTGTGAAAGTAGGACTGAGGCCCAGCCTACCTGTTAAGGGTGTCTCTTTGTTGCTAGGCAATGACTTAGCTGGGGGCAAAGTTGTGTCAAGTGTCCAGATGACTGAAAAGCCTAGCACTTGTGAGAAAAACGATGAAGTTCAGGTAAATGGTTTAGATATATATCCTGCCTGTGTGATGACTCGGGGAATGGCTAAAAAGACCTTAGAGGTAGAAAATTCACAGGATAGTCTCATTGATTTGTCTGAGACGTTTGTTTGTCAAGTAGATAATCATAGGGATGACCGTGAGGTCAAATGTGATGAGAAAAATGAAATGAAATCGGATTTGTCTTTATCAAGAAAACAACTAATTTCTGAGCAAGAGAATGATCCTGAAATTAAGACTATGAGGGACAAAGCCCTTGTAAAAGAGGAACTTGATAAAGTTCCAGTCGGATACTATATTGATAACGGGGTGTTAATGAGAAAATGGCGCCCTTTAGAAGCCCCTGCAAATGAAGACTGGGTTGTAATACACCAAGTTGTTGTACCAAAGGTGTATAGGGGTGATATCCTTCATCTTGCCCACAAAGTTCCAATGGGAGGACATCTAGGAATAAACAAAACAGTTGACAAAGTTTTGAGACATTTCTTTTGGCCTGGTTTAAGACAAGATGTGTCCAACTTTTGTAAAACATGCCACACCTGTCAAATTGTCGGTAAACCAAATGTTGTGACTCCAGTGGCACCTCTTCAGCCAATCCCAGCTTTTGAAGAACCTTTTGGTAGAGTTATTCTCGACTGTGTTGGGCCCTTACCAATAACCAAATTGGGAAATCAGTATTTATTAACAATAATGTGCGCAGCTACCCGATTCCCCGAGGCAATCCCTCTGAGAAATATAAAAGCACCAGTCATATCTAAGGCATTGATTAAATTCTTCACTTTTGTCGGTTTGCCCAAAGAGGTACAATCTGATCAGGGATCGAACTTCATGTCTGGTCTTTTCCAGCAAGTAATTTATCAACTGGGGGCAAAACAGATCAAATCTAGTGCTTACCATCCCGAGTCGCAAGGTGTGTTAGAAAGGTTTCATTCCACCTTGAAAACCATGATAAAAACGTATTGTTATGAGAATGAAAAGGACTGGGATGAAGGTATACCCTTGCTGTTGTTTGCTGCAAGAGAATCCGTCCAGGAATCTCTTGGATTTAGCCCATTCGAGTTAGTATTTGGTCACAGAGTAAGAGGGCCCTTGTCACTGATGAGAGAACAGTGGATGGATAGTAATACAACTCTTAACCTTCTAGACTATGTATCCAAGTTCAAAGACAGATTGTACCAAGCTTGCGAAATGGCTAAGAATAATTTGAAAACATCTCAGAAAAGAATGAAAGTCTGGTATGATAAGAAGGCCAGAACTAGAGTGTTTAAACCAGGTAACCAGGTATTAGTGTTATTCCCAATCCAAGGTAATCCGTTACAAGCCAAGTTTCATGGTCCTTATGAAGTAGTAAAGAAAGTAAATGATGTTGACTATGTGGTAAAAACACCAGATCGTAAAAAGGCAACGCAACTATGCCATGTGAATATGTTAAAGCCATATCATAAGGAACAGGAAACTGTAAAACCAGTGAATATCACGTGTCACGAGAATACCGAAAGGTCAGATGAACCACATTTCAAACGAAAGTCTGATGTCATAAGACCAAAGTTGAATAATTCAGAGATCTTGAATAATTTGGATGATAAGTTGGGTCATTTAGAGCCCCTCCAAAAACAAGAATTGAAAGATCTAATTTTCAAATATAAAGAACTATTTCCTGATGTGCCCAGGCGAACAAATGTTGTTCATCATGATGTGGATGTTGGTGATGCCAAACCAATTAAACAGCATCCATATAGATTAAATCCTATTAAGAACCAACTAATGGAGAAGGAAGTTCAGTATATGTTAGAGAATGATATAATTCAACCTAGTCAAAGTAGTTGGAGCTCACCTTGTGTAATGGTACCTAAGCCTGATGGTAGTATAAGGTTCTGTACAGATTTTCGCAAGGTGAATGCTGTCACGAAAACTGATTCGTATCCTATACCCAGGGTAGATGATTGTATTGACAAGATTGGTAAAACAAAGTATGTTACGAAAGTCGATTTGTTGAAAGGTTACTGGGGTGTACCATTAACAGACAGAGCTAGAGAAATATCCGCATTTGTAACACCATCTGGTTTGTATGAGTACAATGTAATGCCGTTTGGCATGAATAATTCGCCAGCTACTTTTCAAAGATTAATTGACAAAACAATTCGAGGTTTAGAAAGTAGTGGGTCATATATTGATGATATTATCACAGCTAATGACGAGTGGAAAGCCCATCTCAATGCACTAGAAAAGTTGTTTCAGAGATTACTTGAAGCTAACTTGACAGTGAATCTGTCAAAAAGTGAGTTTGGCCAGGCTACGGTCATATATCTGAGTTACAAAGTAGGGCAGGGCTGTGTTGCCCCAGTAGAAGCCAAAGTTGAGGCTATTGTCAACTATCCAGTCCCTACTGGTAAGAAAGCACTAATGCGTTTTCTGGGGATGGCTGGCTATTATAGAAAATTTTGCAAGAATTTTGCTGAGGTGGCTTCGCCACTCACTGACTTGTTGAAAAAAGACAAGAAATTTGTTTGGAATTCGTTATGTCAAAGAGCATTCGATAGCCTTAAAGCTATTCTCCAGCATTCGCCAATACTCAAAGCACCCGACTTTTATAAGCCATTTGCTTTGGTAATTGATGCCAGTGACAACGCTGCCGGTGCTGTTCTAATACAACAGGATGACGATGGTATTGAACATCCTGTCTGTTACTTTTCGAAAAAGTTTAACTCTCATCAAAAGAATTACTCAACAATTGAGAAAGAGTTGTTAGCTTTGGTTTTAGCCACACAACATTTCGAAGTGTATGTAAGTAGTGCCTTCCCTTTAACTGTGTATACGGATCATAATCCGCTAACATTTTTGAACAGAATGAAAAATAAAAACAGAAGAATTTTGAATTGGAGCTTAATGTTACAGGAATATAGCTTACAAATCAAACACATTAGAGGTAAAGATAATGTTGTTGCAGACAGTTTGTCTCGATGTTGAATGACTTAACTGTACTTTTGAAAATTTTGCCAAGACATGTCAAAATTTTCTTTTGGTGGGGGAGGTGTTACGTAGAGCTTGAGTATTATCACTAATGTATTTGAATTAGTTTATTTTGTACTCTGAATTCATTAACATATACAACTGTGTAGACGTCCACCTGGATGCGCTATTATTATAATGACTCAAGAGACGTTAGATCTTTTGATTGGTCGAGAGTATATTAATGTTGGGATAATGGGAAACTAATTAAAAAGAACAACGTCTCATGTTAGTGTAGAAGGCTAGAGTCAGACTTCGCCAGGACAACGGTGTGCAAGGTAGCAGTGACGCTTGGTCGACGTGTAATGGTCCGTCGGTGTTCAGCTATCCACGTGTACATGCTCTTCGTCGGAACTCAATGTGCATTGTTCACCTGTGCAAAATTTCCACACCCACCTTTGAAATAAGCGTGATATAACTACTACCTACTGGCAACGAGAAGTTTCCATGTTGGATGTATAGCCGTCACAGGTAAAGGCTTTTGTGTGAAAAACAGTACAGTTTGAGAATAGCGAACTCTAACATTCGTAAAGACGTATCGGACAATTTCTGTACACGTCACTTCGTCATTCCGACACAAACCATCTGTTCAGCCGCCGTTTAAGACCAGCGTAGAGTCCAAAGAACACTAGTATAAGATAGATTAAGTTGAACTGTATCATTTTATAACCTCACTGTGTTGTATGTGATAATTTAGTGGCGATAAATAATTCTCAAGCTCAAAAACAAGAATATCTTGGTGTCTTTAGTTGCTGCTGTCTGTGTGCTTATGTTGCGTGAGATTCGATTCGTAACAATATATATATATATATATATATATAGTTTTTTTTTCTTGGGTGTAACTCGGAGTTTCACGCATATTGCGATCATCAGACACCTATTACGCTCTGCCACTGCGGTATAGAGCACTGTCTTAGCAGATTGATACTCACCGAGTTATATATATATATATATACACACACATACATATATACCAGATATTGTACATATGAATATGAGTGTCTCGCTGGAGAGAACAGTGCTTGATGCAAATATTAGTAGCAGAGCATTATAGACTTAATTCAAAAGAATAAGGATGTTATGAGTCGTTACTCAGAGTTTCATACTTGTTGCGATCATCAGGCGACTAACTGTATAGTTCGATGAAGATATTATATATATATACCAGATATACCAGATATTATATATATATATATATATATATATATATATATATATATATGTATATATATATATATATATGTATATATATATATGTATATATATGTATATATGTATATATATATATATATATATATATATATATATATATGTATATATGTATATATATATATATATATATATATATATATATATATATATATATATATATATATATAATAATAATAATAATGAATTCTTTTTCCTTATCATAGCGGCTCAATGACTAGTACGCATGCGCGTTGTATATACTATGCGAAAAAATTTGGTGGTTCTCCCTGGGATGCATTGTGGCGCGCAGTGACTACGCATGCGCCTTCCATACTACGTGCAATACGTGCATCCCCACACGCTACCGTATCATCATATAGCATAGGCGACATAACATCACCATGCATTTCAATATTGTAACAGTAGGTCTGTTGGCACGATTATTGTAACATTGTAACGAGTATCGTGGCATCGCTGTACCACTAGGAGAAATTGTTACACTATTTGGAAGTTTGACGCACGGCGGTACTGATACGGACCACTGATGACATAGCGCAGCTGAATTTCCGGGTTGTGGAAGTGTGGTTTTGACGTTTATATTGTCGCTAAATGATTTTTTTTACATGTTCTAAAAAGAATAACTGCTTTCCTATGTTTGTTGGTACAGGAGCATTCCTAAATCAGCGAGTTGAATTCAGAAATCGTGCGGGTTAAACACAAAAACTTAAAAAGTCACCAAAACAGACGAAAAAACCCACAAAACCGCAACAAGACGCTACAATTATTGCAGCTACCCTGGAAAATGAAGTGTATCAACCCTGGCCCAGGCAGCCGGTAACAAATGAATCTACCCTGCGCGAGCTTATGGGCGTTGCCTAGTTATGATATTATTTTATTTATCCATTCAAACAAGTAAAGCGAAGTAAACGTATCAACATTACAAGTGCATTCATATTCATAACGTACTATTCCATATCCATACAGCAAAATTGCATACCCTGTGTTGTGCAGCTGCATGAAAATAATACTAGTTTATGACGAGTGCTCACCGTAGCTTTAGTTATCAAATACACCGCTTCTTGGCTCGCAAGTGTCACATCTGGGTCCATCTTCATCATATGTTTGACTCTTGTCAGTGGAAACCTTGTCAGTCTGCAGGGTTTCTCACTTTCTCCACTGTTCACTACTGTTTCTTTTGTTATGGTTTCTTCCTTTTCTTGTGTTGTTTCCACTGCTCCTTCAATTTCGCGCGGTTCTTCGTCAGCCATTTTTGTTAGTTTGTGCGTCAAACCTTACCGCAAGTAATGTGGACGGCGATGAAAACGGTAGGCATAATCTTTAGGGTCTACTTGTGTTGGGGGCGCTCTTCCTTCTTCGCAAGGGTTGCACCGTGCACCATAGACCCTTGTGACCAACCCCGTGACTGATGCCTTATGTACACGTTAAGGTTCCAATGTTCTTTACATCTACATAAATTGTTTTTCCCATTACCTGTAATTTCAACATGTTTTTCAACAGTCAATAATATGATATTTAGTAAAGACTGTCTGTCCAATAGAAGTTTACGTATTTTTTTCTTTCAGCTAGAGAAGAAACATCCACCAGGCCCGGGAGGGAAAAGATCGAGAATAACCTTATCTGAACTGTATTTATCAGTCAGTACATTGCATTGTAACCCCATAACAGATCATATTTGCGTGTTATTTTACTTAAAATAGACACAAATCCTTATATAGGTAATAAATACAATAAATGTCAAAGTTTATTCAGGATTTTGTCATTATCCTGGGCACGAGATATAATGATATTACTGCTGTAGACTTTAGCTATCTTGTTATCAGCCGATAACTGAAAGCTAAAATATTCAATATTGAATGATAACAGTTCTTAAAGGCAAAGTGTCACACACGCACCCACAGACAGACAGACAGACAGACAGACAGACAGACAGACAGACAGACAGACAGACAGACAGACAGACAGACAGACAGACACACACACACACACACATACACACACAGAGACGCACATACGCGTACACATACACACATACGCACAAATACTAGTACAATATTAGGAGACATTGAGAGAAGTTAAAATCAGGAATTGATCATTTTACAAAGAGACACATATTGTAAACTCATTAATATTTTCATACATCGATGACCATGCCAGTGGATAGAACATTTCCTGCGCAACGAAGACACAGATTGTGGGTGTATCTTATTTTTCTGTGAGAAAGTAGTGACGAAGTGCCATTAAAGATGTTTACTGTCTTCAATATGTCAACTTTTAAGTTTAACTACATTCTTATGTGACTATATGTTAGCATTATAAAGTGATTTTTGATGTGTTGTCGTCTGTTGATCTATAGTCTAGACCATAGACCTTTTCGTGTAGGGTCTATGGATTAATTTGCCATTTTCACGTTAATCTACTTCGTTTCGATTCATTAGAAGTTTATATACAATATATATCTCGTTGTTTATCACCGAGTATATACGTTCAGATTATGTTTGTTGTAAGATCAACTCAAAATCTTGTGTTTGAAAAGTAAAATTTCAGTCTCTAATTTGTTTGTCGAGGGAAAGGCACGACAACCCAAGGCATACACATACAAAATATTATATGAACACATTTTGATTCCCATTATAGTACAGTTGTACAGGACGTTACTTAAAAAAATATCCCTCCAATTTTCTAGGATTATTGAGTGAATGTGAGAGGATTAAGGGTATGTTCAGTGTTATAATAAACTGTATTGTACATTATGACCTAGGCATGCGCAGTTAACACCACAAAAAGGTTAAAAAGGAATTTTTCCACATAAAAGACTTCAGGTCTTATCTGTACCGTTGCCATCGCGGTTGAATCACCATGGCAACGAATGATGACGCACATACATGTATGTGGGATTTAGTAAACAGAAGTAGCCGACGTTATCAAATACAACATACATTGTACCTGC
>NC_135554.1:28646129-28686129 GCF_964340395.1 Glandiceps talaboti | reverse complement strand
TCTTCCTTGAGTTGAAAATCTGTCCATCAGCGTCAGAATGTTAGTATCATAAGTGTAAAAAATACAGTAATTGTTCTAAGAATGAAGACTTAAAAAGTCAAAAGCATCCTAGAGCCACGATAAAACTGAAAAATTATTCAAAGGTAAAGACAACATCACTGGAGTAAAATGTAGGCGCCATGTTGTCGCTATACATTGTCACCCCAAGACAAGTCATAGGAGTTGCTCTATAATATGGAACACAGTCCTTCGACCTGGTTCATATTCAAACGTATTGACACTTTGTTCCCATGCAAAGGTTATGTACATTACAGCGCAAACAATCGCGCAATCACATACACTATTACTGCATCTGCTTTGATCAATCAAGGCCGAAGTTAAAAAAAATAATGAAATGAAATGAGAACGATACACTCATTTAAGATATTAATCTAGTCGATCAACAGCTCACCGTCCTTAGGTACCCATTACTTTAGAAATAATTGATTATGAATATTTCATTAAATATTGTGCCACTCAAAACTGGAATAAATCCCACACTTTTTTGAGGAAATGTCAAAACGTCGTAAGGTCTTCGAACTCCAATCATTTTGGCACCATTAACGAGTAGTTTGTTGTAGGAGTGATATTACCTCCCACAATTATTCTTTTGACATTTCCGAATACTGATTCATGGACGCACATAAGAATAATCTTCCTTATTCCTCAACAATTGTTTTCTTTTTTTTCTTCTGCCAACGTTTCAGTCGTGATATTATCACCTAGTCTTATGCTGCAGCACGATTCTACGAATACAATGGACACTAACCAAAGTAGGTTCTTTATACTATTTACCTCAACATTTTATTTTGTAATAAAAACCACCGCCTGGTTTGATAACTGTTGTCAGTCTCAATTTTGATCAAAATCACGGAAACAATCCATATCTAAAGGTTGATGTCCACGTTTTTTGAATTAAAGGATTGCATTTTAAACAAAACAGTCATGTTTCTGCTACCTAGGGAGTTCATATTTTTCGAAAATTGTTGTATCAGTATGAATATATATATATAGAGAGAGAGAGAGAGAGAGAGAGAGAGAGAGAGAGAGAGAGAGAGAGAGAGAGAGAGAGAGAGAGAGAGAGAGAGAGAGAGAGAGAGAGAGAGAGAGAGAGAGAGAGAATTTCATTCTTCATTCGTCAAGCAGAGTGCTCAATCACCTTGGAGAGATCATACATAAAAAATGAAAGAAGACGAGTCTGATATTACATTATGGATTTACACTACGGACCGTTTCACCAGAAGGATCGTCGGGTGTAATAGTATACGTCGGGTGTAATCGGTGAAACGGTCCGTAGTGTAAATCCATAATGCAATAACAGACTCGTCTTCTTTATATATATATATATATATATATATACATACATAGAGTTTCATTCTTCTTTCGCCAAGTAGAGTGCTCGATCGCCTTGGAGAGCTATCATACATAAACATATTAATATATATATATATATATATATATATATATATATATATATATATATATATATATATATATATATATATTAGTAGTAGTAGTAGTAGTAGTAGTAGTAGTAGTAGTAGAGCATACTAGAATTTAATCCAAGGAATTAGTAGGTATACATGTGTTGCACTCAATCCGTGAAACTGCCCAATTCATGAAATGTGCAATGTAACTTTGCCCAATTCATGGAATTGTCACCCTTATGCAAATGAGAGTATAGATTACGATCTAAGAGGGGCCAAATTAAATTTTTGGGGCAAGAGTTTTGAATTGGGGTGTTGATGATCGAACTTTATTAAAAATACAAGCTGCATTGAATTATAATAAAATAAGAATTGTGAATTGATTAGTTTGTAAATACATGATAATAAAGTTGTTTGATTCTTATTCTATTTTGTGTGTGTCCTATAAAAGATGCTCATTTCATGTACTGGGCATATCTTACAATACCCACTTCATAACCAGGGCAACACGATTGCCTAATTCATGAACTGGGTAAAGTTACCTACCCATTTCATGAATTGGGCAATTTCACAGATTGGGTGTGACATATGTATCACATTTATCGTTTACGTTACACAGCACTGGATACAAGTAGCGAATCCTAGTACATCACCAGAAACGTTTGTTGTTGTCATGGTAACCTACAATATGAACAGTGTGATATTCTACCTGTTTGTCAAATTGTGTCATAGTGGCACTTAGTGTCTAGTGTAACTCTAGATTTCTCAAAGCTATTTACTGTTACACTGTTACTATATGGCAACCAAATTAATTTATATCAATCCATGGGTGATGATTCCAGCAACATCCCAAGCATTGTATGCAAAAGGCTCGGTTTACAATAGGTTGCACCAAGAACGGTTAAATATTGTCTGATGTATGTACACTACCAAGTCGCACCTAGTCATAATTTTGTGATAATTGCCCGAGTGAATATATATATATATATATATATATATATATATATATATATATATATATATATATATATATATATATATATATATATATATATATATATATATATCGATACAAAGTTTAATTGTTGTTTCTCGGTATTTGTCACAGTGTTTGTTTTGAGAGAAAGAGAGAGAGAGAGAGAGAGAGAGAGACAGACAGACAGACAGACAGACAGACAGACAGACAGACAGACAGAGAGAGAGCGACCGAGAGACAGAGAGAGACACAGACTGACATATTCTGACAGAAAAAGCATAGTGGCACGACAAAACTATTGTATTATCAGAAATGCTACGTTTTTTAGATCCTGAAAGAGGCACTTTAATGGCGCTGATCCCCGCGACATATAAAACATCATCTTGCTAAATGTCAGGGATAGGAGCTACAGTGACCGTGCACGATATCCGGCGTATTTCAAAATCAGCGCTTCCCTTGCCTTGTTAGGGTTGTTTCCGCCTCAGAATGACAGCTTGTCGTCTCCAAAAAGGATGACATTTTGCGGACGTTATTGTTGCGACAACAATAATGTGTGGGTATTGACCACGATCAATAATATGTCTAATAAGAAGGATGCGAGTTATTATGAAAACCCATTTACCTAGTACTATTATTGACAACGGATATTAGATGGCGTTGCCATGGTAACGTAAATGTCTGAAATTTTAATCGAATTATCGCGATGGTATCAACCACAGGTTTCTGTTTTCTCTCTCGGTGGCATCTTTTTAAAGTGTGGTGTTATTAGTATTTGTCAATGAATCCCTCTCTGATAAATCGTATGCGATTATGAAAATATATGATTGCGCATTCTCGGGTAGGCTATTAAAAATACGAAATTGAACGACTGACGATGTTTCGTTATTGACTAAAACCCTTTGCAATAAAAAAACCCTCAAGTATATAGGGCGCGGAATAAATTCATTGCCATGTGGAACAGGTCCTGGATTGAAAATTCCATTGAGAAAACGAATTATGATAGCTGTAATTCTCACCAAAGCACAAGGTGTATTCATACGAATAAAAATAAAACAAATAAAAACCCCAAAATGAGTAAATAATAACAAAAATACGGCATATAAAATAAAATATGAGGCAAAGTTCAATATGCATAATGTACTCGGTGTAATGCCCGACTACATTTCTTAAATTGATGATCAACCTTGGTTAAAGTTTACAGTTTTCCGGTGATACACGTACAATTTCAATGTCCGGTGGATCCAAATTGACAAAACACATTATTCCCAGCTATCTCACGCTGAGGAAGATTACTTGGACGATAATTGGGCATATATTCCTGTCTACATTATGTACCACTACTAAATCAAGGAGGGTGATATATTACAAGGCACTGCTTTCAGATAATAAAAAGCCAGTGCTGAATCTAGGGCGAATCACAACCCTTCACATATGGTATGTACGTGTTGAACTCTATGAACCTGAGTACCGCAAAGATTCATTTCTTCGGGTTTCTCCTAATTTTGGTCAGATTTAGAGCAAAGTTTTGAGATTAATTCTATGATAGGAATATCTTTTATCATGAAATGTTTCAGAAAATTTGTTTACTTACGGGAACGCGAGGAACGAATTTATGAATTGAATTTCTTATTTTGAGAGCCATTTCCCCACAATATGCTTTGAATAATACCTTTAGAGTGTGGTAGTTTCTGCTATTACAAGCACATTAAAACGACAAGACAATAACAAAATTTAAGACCATTTTGTATGACAGATAATAATTAACAAAGCCATATTTTCAGATCCAATTACATGGAATAAAAATATGAGGTATGTGAATTATGAATGAAATTAACAGTGAATAATTACATCAAAGAGAAACAGACCATCTTTTGTCTGAATGATGGCATAACGTAGTTCTAATTGGCATGATTAGAGATTACAGTCTGTTATTTGATGTCAAACTTGATAACATTTGTTATTTGATAAAATCTTGAGGTAATAATCATCATTATAATTGTATATGTCCATGTGTAAGGTCCCAATAGTTAGCTGTAATTATAAGTTTTCACTGTTATACTTCATAATCAACAGTGACGTTTTCCAAAATGGCATTTAGCCGGTCAATAACATGCAATTGGAGTCAAAAATCTAATATCGTAACTCCCCTCTGTACTTCACACTCACCTTCAGTAATTACAGGGGGTGTGTTAGGGTGATGGTCACTTTTACAACTCGGTTCGGGGGAGGGGGCATATTTTAGAAAGTGAGATTAGTGGAGGGTCACATTTTACTTTGACTTACTGTACTGTCTAAATTAACATTATCTTGTGATTTTGGCATCTAAGCATAGTTGTATGCAAACTCCTGCAATATAGCTGATCGATAATTGATCGATTGAATGATTAATTTTTGTGGTGAAATAAAACTCATTTTGTGTGTGATATTGATCAATTGACTCATTGATTTTGATGGTTATATAACACTTGTTTTCTTCTTTCCATGGCTACTTTTCTCTCTTTCAGCTGTATATAATTCTCTATTGATTTAAATAAAGACACCTTTTCTCCATTATTCTCCTCTTATCTAAATTAAAAACCCCATTATCTTATACTTGCCAAGAGATCAGCTACATTAACATTTTGCTTTATCTAAAGTAAATCTTTCAAAATTATGTTTTACTTGGCGGTCAACAACTTACCATTATTATAACATCAGTACTAGACTCCGTGTACACGATGTAAAATTTTAAGCTTCACAAATTATGTTTTGCCGGTCAATAAATCATCATTGTAACCCAGTAAAAGACAAGTCATAAAAATATTTCCACCATCGCCAGACTTCCCTACAATTTCGATTTTAAGTTACGTACCATGTACACTCTATTGAATAAAGTTAACGAGGATCCATCACCTGGCAACAGGATCCGTCACCTGGCAACAGGCTTGATTTAACGAGGAAGATGATAGAAACATATTGTCTAGCTGATGAAGACAAACTATTGATTTGATGGAAATGATGTACAATCTGATATCTCTCAGTCAATAAGTTTGACTCTGTGTAGAATAATAAATTTTAAACTTCTACGGTATCACAACAAACACTGTGTTCGGAATGCAGAGAAGATGTGATAATTGACGTCTTGTATGTACAAGCTCTGAAAAGCCGATTCGCCCTCAAAGAAACTTTATACAGACGTCTTTATTCTTATTTTCGAAAACTGCAATTTATTATTAATTGTGCACAAGCTGTAAACGTAAGCTTATAAATCTAATGTAACAATGAAATCCAATTATTAAATTCACCTCAGAATAATCAAACACGACAGTTCTCGAATTAAAGTTCACAAATCAGACAACTTTTCACACACTCTTTTTACTTTTGCATTCCATATTTCTAACCTAACAACGGCACTCTTATTCTTCATTTTTCCAATTCAGTTTTTTTTGCCACGTACCATGACTGTTCTGTATCTCTTATTTCCATTCCTAGTTAAACATTGTGGGATGCATTGATTTGAACTAAAAGAACTTTCCAACATGGATTAGACACTTAATGACGTCATTATCGACACGATACCTTTCATTGCTGTAGGTAACTGTTGCGAAAAGCTTTCGTGTAAAAGTTTAATGTGTTTGAGCTCATGTACTTATGGCGCTTATTTTGATCGAGATATGTTTTAAATTTCCCGATTTCTTGGAATTAATTTCTATTTGAATGTAATATTTGTCTGTTTCTCAGAAGCAATCAAAGAAGTATTTACCTGAGGTGAGTGATATTTGCTATTTGGTAATTATTATAATGAAGCCACCGATGTGCCACGACTACGTGCAAGTACATATACCTCCATTTACACGTGGGACGTCCTTCCTAGGGTGTTGCTAGAGGCAGAACAGGTAGGACGATAGAACTTTGGCGTCACGCAAATTCACACGGTTTATTAAAATGGATTTACAGAAACGTCTACTACACCAAGGACGGTCTATTATAAGAAAGTAACACAGCTCAGCAGTCGTCCCTACTCTACAAAAATCGAACAAGACTTTCTCTGTAAATTGAACCCTGGCATCATGCAAATTTGACAAATGAAACGTTATGGCCGGAAACATGAGGTAGGTCAGAGCTTAGTAAACATAGTGATCGCGATGGGATAATGCTTTCAAGGAAATTAACAGCATAGAATTCAGCGCCAAGTTGGAAGTCAACGTCCATATTCAAGTTCATTTGATAAAAGAATATGGCTAACGCTACATTATTACCTATTGAAATTTGAATAGATATTTTGTGTCTTTACCAAAATCAATAAATTGTCCATTCAGTGGTACCAGTGCACTTTCGATTTTATTGAGTTTACGCTGTGTACATCCGTATCCTCTTAAATGTGCGCTTCCATATTATCGAAGAAATTTAATATAATAGCAATACAGGAGAACTAATTGAATGGCATATTCTAAAATCCTGGAAATATAAAGTGAGCAATCCGCGGACAAATAGATGAGAAAGATGCAATCAACCATAACATTCTTATAGAGAAAGTAAATCATTATGGTATCAGAGGTTTGCCGTTACTCTGGTTCAAAAATCATCTCTCTGATGAGCGTAAACAGTGTGTAAATGTCAACAATAACTTGTCATCTTATAGAGATATTACATGTGGTGTTCCACAGGGTTCTATTTTAGGTCCAATACTTTTTTTGATCTACATCAATGATATTATACACTCCACAAATGCATTTGATTTTCGTCTGTTTGCTGACGACACGAATCTGTTTCAATTTATTAACGACAAATCTGATACCATTCAGCTTGACCTGTTCAATTTTGATTTTAGGAAAGTCTGCGATTGGTGTGATGCAAATATGCTCACAATCAACGCGGATAAGACGAATTTCATGATAATTAAGACTTCTCAACGATCAGTGACAACAGAAGGGAGCCTGAGCATTAATCAGTCTCAGATACGTCGAGTTGCTTCAATTAATTACCTTGGAGTATGTTTAGATCAACACATGCTTTGGAAAAAGTTATAAATTCAATTTCCCCATCATAGGAATTATCTCAAAAATTCAACACTATATGCCAAAATCAATTCTCCTAATATATAATTCCATGATATTACCTCATTTGTCTTATTGTATAGAGATATGGGGAAATACCTATAAGACGTTTCGTCAACCCATCTTAAATCTTCAGAAGAAAGTAATCCGACTCATCACATTTTCTGATTTTCGTGCTCCCTCTGCCCCTCTGTTTCGCCAACTAAGCATCTTAAATGTTCACCAGTTATGTATATTTAATACTTGTTTATTTATTTATCTTTGATTTGAAAAACAACAATTTCTCACAGACAGTGCACGACTACCTCGACACAATACCACATAATTATGTGACACGACTCTCAACAGGAGACAAATTCTACATTCGAAAAGTTAATCTCACTTTGAGCCAACACAGTTTTAAGTACGCAGCCACAAAACACTGGAACTCGTTACCTGACCAAATGAAAAAGATAGGACCAAGATTTATCTTTAAATCCCAATTAAAACAGTATTTACTAGTCTAATTTAATTTATTCTGAAACATCGTTATAACCCTCGTTTGCCCCTTGTATATTTTTTTGGTATTAAGACATTGCCCTTCATGCATATGCTTTATGTGTGTGTGTGTGTGTGTGTGTGTGTGTGTGTGTGTGTGTGTGTGTGTGTTTTCCTGCTTGTTTGTTTGTTTGCTTGTTTGTTTGTTTCTTTGTGTGTGTGTGTGTGTGTGTGTGTGTGTGTGTGTGTGTGTGTGTGTTTTGCTTTTGTTTTGGTCTGTTATTTCAAGTTGTTGTTTTTTTTTTTTTTTGGGGGGGGGGGTTATATTTATATCATATTACTGTATATGTTTTCCTTGGGCCGCGAACTTGACTAGTTTGAACAAACTATTTTTATGGTCCAGCCAGAAGTTCAAGTTATTCTTTTATATATACTTTTTTTTTCTCATTGGCGATGTGATTACTTGATTATTTCATTTTCCTCACTTGATATGTAAATTTTTTTTCAACCTCTGGCAAATAAATAATATATATATATTATCCCGAATCTTTGGGTATTGGTAAATGTATTTACAAAAAGACATTTTAATAGATGTGCGTATAAGGTGTAATAAGATTTTGCTTTTTTCAATGGGTATAAAAGAAGTCGGATGATAAACGTAATAAACAGTATCGCCACGAGGGCGGCTTTCTTTGAAGATATACAAAAGGGAGTTTTCTTATAGATTCTTCGCATTTCTCACTACCAATAATTTAATCAAGAATGTAGGTCATTGGGGTGTTTACATATTCATATAAACTACACACGGCTTGAAATATGTGCATATTCACGTATTTGGATTTACCTCTGCAACCTATCAACAATTGATCATTGTATGTTTTGCACTCCTATGCTGTCTTGTGGCGCTTTTAGCTAATTCGTATGCTCGGGTCCCTGTCCTTGTATTGTATAGCCATTGCAAGTTCATCACAGACAGTCTTCTTGGATGATAGACTCAGCATGTTACCAAACTCAGAGCCATATCAGTGCTTCCTATAAATATATGTGAATACACAATTATCATGTGACCTGATTGCGATTTAAATATGTCTAATTGTGTATTCATCATGTGATTTAAATATGTCTAATTGTGTATTCATCAAGTGACCTGATTGCGATTTAAATATGTCTAATAGTGTATTCATCATGTGATTTAAATATGTGAAATTGTGTATTTGACCAATTCAGCTTCTCTGGAGAGACTCCGGGGAAACATTGGCGGTTGTAAAAACACAGCTTTGATGCATTTCGCGAATAGTATTCTTCTGAGATGATAACATTAAGTCATTAAAAGATCACCGATGTCAAATAATGACTAATTACAGGCAGCTGGAACAATGAAGTGATCGCGTTGTTTAGCTACTTTTCTTGTCAGCATTATTTGCATTGATTTAAGGCAACAACACTCTTCCGTTTATTCGTTTACGGTGTTGATGATTTTATTTTTGATGCATGTTTATAAGAATTTTAAGATGGAATAAAGTTTACGGATTCGCTTTAAAGAAGCGAGCGAGCTGAAGACAAAGCAATGAGAGTTGTACAACCGACATCTGTAATAATTGCCGACTTTTGTAATAACGCCGATATTTGTACTAATAATTACGTTTTTCATGTAATAAAACCGACATTTGTAATAATTACTATGAACGACAAAAGTAATTTATTACAAATATCTGCAATTCTTATTACAATTGTCGTGCATACAATTTGTTACAAATACCGGCATGTGTATTTCATATTTATTTCATATTTCATATTATTTATTTTCACCAGACACAAAGGGAAAATGATACACAACTGAGAAGAAAAGAAAAGAAAAATTGTACCTGGTGAGGGCCATAGAAATAGTTCAAGCAGAACTAGTCTAGTCTATGGCCCTGATACTATAAAAATAATAAAAATATGTTTATGCGTAACTGTACAAAGAAGAAAACAAAACAAAAACTCACATAGTGTATATATAAGTAAACTAATTACATGAAATGAAATTAATGAAAATCACAGTCATGGTCAAAAACATATACAAGTTCTGTAAAAGTTACTGAAAGGAATTAATTTTTTAGCAAGAAGGTGTTCTTTTAAAGAGTTTTTGAAGGTGCGTCTGTGGGTAATATTTTTTATATAGCTAGGGAGAGAATTCCAATGAGAAGTGGCTGCATATTAAAATTATGTTTGCTTCGTGTTAAGTTTATTTTGGGTATGTAAAAGTTGTCATTTGTAGCGAACCGGGTAGGGTACACATGAGGAACAGCATCGAAATAGTGGTGTATGTCATGGGCATACAGATTGTTGTGCATATCAAAGATAAGAAGGCAGGTTTGAAATTTACATGATTTATGGACATCTAAAATACCAAGGTCTTTAAATAAGGGGCTAGTGTGGGTACGTATGTCAGAGAAGGTCATCAGACGCGTGATTTTCTTTTGTATGAGAAGAATTGGTTCCAAGAAGGTTGTGAATGTGTTGCCCCATATTTCGATGCAGTAGTTCAAGTCGGGAAGGATTAATGAGTTATGCAATATTAACAGAATTGATTTTGGTACATAGTGTCGAAGTCGTGAAACAAGGCCAACCTTTGGGGCAATTGAATTAACAACTTTCTGAATATGTGATTTCCAGATCATTTGAGAGTCAAGAGAAACTCCAAGATATGTTGTAGATGAAACGTTATCTATTTGGTTACCATCAATATCTAGAATTCCGTCGATGTTAATTTCTTTACGAACGTTTTTTATGATCATATAATATGTTTTTTCAATATTGATCGTAAGTTTGTTCGCCCCGCACCATTCACAAACCTCTTGGAAATCAGAATTTGCTTGTGAAAGATTTACATACCTATCTTTGATGCACTGAAATAAATTAGTGTCATCTGCAAAAAGTCTAAACTGAAACGAGTTGGAAGAATTTGCAATATCATTTATATAAATTACGAATAAGATAGGGCCAAGAATCGATCCTTGCGGGACACCACATTCAATTGTTTTGTATTGAGATGATACGTTATTGATTGTAACTGATTTTTGACGATTTGATAAATAATTTTTAAACCATTGTAGTGTAATGCCTCTGATGCCATAATGTTCTAATTTACAGATTAAAATATCGCGATCAATGGTGTCAAATGCCTTTCTAAAGTCAATAAAGATGCCAAAAGTAAGAAGCCCATTATCTAAATTCTCGATTATGTCGGAGACCAGGTCTATGTATGTATGTAACAGTCGAGAACATTCCATCAGTGTGACCAGTCATCAACATCATCTACAATTTGTGTGTGTTGTTTACGTATCTACGGGCAGTATCAAGTCTGTGCTTTAACTCAAAACAAAGAGACTCTTACGTCAACCGGTGTGAGTAGTTTAATTATTTACCACAACCAGCCATCAGGTGATTCAAAATGCTCACATTCACTATCGCTAATTTGCTAGACGACATGTTTGCGAAACGCATTCTGTTTTTAAAACTTTAAAAAAGCGTCTACAAACACCTTAAAATGACCTTTTTTCAGTCAGTTCCCTTCGGATTTACTTCGAGAGTTTTCGGGTATTTCCGGTCCCATCCAATAGTTTTTGTATACTAATGTCTATTTTAACCACCAGCAATGTATTTTTTCACAATGCTGTTGAGTTTTATTCACCTAGTGACTACGCTCATCATAGCCTTAGTGCTAACGAGTACCCCTTATGACGTCACAAAATCCCCGTGGTCTGGGTGGGACCGGAAATACCCGAAAACTCTCGAAGTAAATCCGAAGGGAACTGACTGAAAAAAGGTCATTTTAAGGTGTTTGTAGACGCTTTTTTAAAGTTTTAAAACCAGAATGCATTTCACAAAAATGTCGTCTAGCAAAATACTAATAGTGAATGTGAGCATTTTGAATCACCTTTAAGTATGCACCCTAGTTTCTTAGATTAATTAATGTTTTAGTATGTGTAGTTTTAGTGCACAAAGCGCTGCACTTTGTCTGCATCTGGTAATAAGACCAGTTTGAGTTAAACCTGTGACCCTTTGTGTGTTTTTCCCATTTTTCCACCCCTTGTGGTGCCCTCCCCACCCTGTATGTCATAAAACCTAACTATGGTGACACCTGCGTCCAACTGGTCCGTCAACGTCATCACCTCATCTTTGTTTTAACTATGTGTAAGCGTTTGATAATGCTCATGAACGCGCGCGCTTTCTCACACACGTCCATGTGTGTATTACCCCTACCGTACCATGTACGATATGAATTCTTATGCACCTGTCAAGACATCAGATATTGCATCGTGATCACTGATGGTACCCCCACGCAATCCTGTATACTAAAGCAATGACATATTTCTAGAAAGGATTACCTTGAAAAGCGAAGAAGTACTCATATTTATCTAAAATACGAATTGATATATTGTAGTAGTATACAAATACAATGTATAGTGGATACATTGTTAAATGGCATAATCTTTTCATCCTGAGTGGGTTATATAAGTCAACATCATATTATGTGAAGAGCAAAAGCAATTCACGCATTGGTAACCGTGTTTCCTTTCAGCGATAAGAAGACAGATTTCCGGTAGACGAACAAAGGAAACGTAGCCTGGGGTTACACAATTGAACTTTCAAAGGGTGCCGATATTTCCAGTCACGTACGCATGCAGGAGGAGTCAAGATATGATCAGAAACCAGAGGTCGCATTGTCGAAGGACATGGAAAATATAATATATACAACAGGTGAGAAACGTGAGGTCAGGTGTTGACCCATGTTTCCACCTATTTTCGATAGCTCACGTTTGAATTTAATAGTAAATGACCTTTTTATTTCGATTGCATGTGTACACGTGTTGTGATCAGAAAGACATATCACAAACTATCAAAATTAAGTCAGCACAAGTATAATTATAATAGATGGGTCCTTCACTGTCGTTGGTAAAACATCAAGACTAAGTCATCATATGCGTGCATAATCACTGACAGACCAACATTAATACTAAGTCATCATAAGTATAAAGAGCCCACCACCTGGGTCTATTGTAAACCATCAAGACTAAGTTACCATGCCAACATCACAACAAGTCATCATAATCATAGACAGGTACCTCCACTGTCTATGGTACAATGTAATGAAACTGTCCTTAAATAGGCCCAAGTTAAGCTATTGCAGTCTAAAGACCACATATTTGCATAATTATTAGAACACAACAAAATTGTCTAACTCCTTTCATCAGATGAGTGCATTACTTTGATTTGTAAATTCTGTTTAAATCAGATCTTTCAATGTAACTCTAACTTAAAATAAAAAATAATTCTGAAGCTGAATGTCGATCCAATCGTTACCTCGTCATGACATGTTTTTTTTCGTCGTCCTGTATCATTAAGAACACTTTCCTTTGTATCTAACAATAAACGATTGATTTGAAGTTACTATCTACACCAACACTTTACATGACACATTTCGTTAAAACCGTGTTCATAGCACATGCACTAATTAGCATGATGGCTCAAGTGGTCTGATGACAAGCAAGAGGAACAACATTAGTGCCTACATGTGGCTTGAACATTAAAGAGCTCGATAAATTGCCCGACCTGCATTTCATGTCGTCATAAACTACCGACCAATCAGTAAGCCTCATTGTATTATTCCTCGCACCTATAGAATTGCTGTACATGAAGCCATCAGCAACCTTTTATATAGTCTCCTACTTGTTGTCAATGCATACCAAATCCCCTTTTCTTGTTATATAAATATGATACTTTACCTATTGTTCCCTTTTTCTAGAAATATATAAGCGCCTAAGATGACCTTTTAGTTTAAATCAACATGACAGGATGTTAACTTTTCCATGATCCGTTTTAGTAGTCTTTATGCTGTCACGAGTGACTGTTTTAAGCACCTGAGCCTTAATGAAGTCACCCAATATAAAGCCCCCTAGGGAAAGGAGGGGAGGGAGGGGTTGTCAAACATGAATGTGTGTGTGGATTGATATTCAAACTAAATGGGAAGGCAGTCAATGTTTGTCTCTCCAAAGATGCTATATAAATGTATGAAGCAATTTCCCAAGTTGATAGTGGTCATATATAGTGAGTACGTGATTTGAAAAAGAAATTGTCAGAATGGTTATTTTATAAGCATTCTAATATCGATCATGTACTTTATACTTGTATTTCAATAAATCTGCTTTGTATAACAAATTATATTACGTTCATAAGACATACTATGCGTAGAGCTTATAAAGATGAAATTAACTTTCAACGTTAACCAGCTCCATTGCACCGAAATACACTCTGTCACTTCCTTCTTGGTGATGATCTTTCCTAGAGTAATCCGTTGTGTGTGTCTTTAACTGTTATGTTCCTCCAAAGGTTAAGTGACACCATTTCGACCTGCAGTAAATGATATGGACTGCTCTTGTATGACGACTCAAATTTCCTTGTGTATCGCCAGCGGGTAATACAACATGTAACACTTTGCACTTGGTGACAAAAGAGACAAAGTGATTTTTTTGTCGAAAGATATTCGATAGAACTTTCAACAGAAACTGTCATCGACATTTAGCGTAAAAAGTGTTCAAAACGCACGGCTTGACAGAGGCGGACGGACGGACAGACAGACAGAGAGACAGACAGACGTACAGACAGAGGGACAGACAGACAGACAGACAGACAGACAGACATACATACATACATACATACATACATACATACATGCATACATACATACATACATACATACATACAGACAGACAGACAGGCAGGCAGGCAGGCAGGCAGGCAGGCAGGCAGGCAGGCAGGCAGGCAGGCAGACAGACAGACAGACAGACAGACAGACAGACAGACAGACAGGCAGGCAGGCAGGCAGGCAGGCAGAGAAAAAGCCTATAAACGTTATGATATTCAAAATTTCAGTATTTCTGTCCTATATTTTATTAGAAGTACAGATGATCGAAATGAGTGGAGGAAAAAGGTGGAGTCATCATAGTGTCCCAGTTGTCTAACGGCTAAGGGAGTGACCTGACCTGACCTGACATGTTGTATGTCTACTCGACAAAATACTATATATATTCATATGCGGATTGAATCAGCATGGTTACTGGTTATTTAGGCAAATGTACCGTCATCATTCAGGCTGCTAGCATTTCTTGATTCTTGATTTACTATAAACGTGAAGGAAGGAAGTAGTTCACGTCAAGGAAATTAGTTCTAGCATTCATTTGACCCGATCTATATGTTCACTGAATAACTATTTTCGGTAATATCTAGATATTTACCAACTGAAAAATGAGTTGCTTAAAGTGCAATTGAGTCATCTTTGTCGTCGCCGTTTTCTGAAAGTAGTGCCATGTAATGTGAGTAAGAAAAAGACAGCTTTTTGCATGCATGACGAGTTCTATCATATTATAGCATATACAAGAGAAGATGTTGTCTTTGAACAGACAATCTGGATTATATGCATGCATCTTGGTCGTTCTACATCACGATAACCCTTGTCTACGTCACTGGTTCTGTGGGGCAGAGTGAGGCAAAACCTTGAAATCGCCAATATTTTCAACCGTTTTTCATGAATTATGATTGAGGGGGTATAATTATTATTCCCCAGCAGTTTTCTTCATTCAGCTGTATAATACTCGTGACCTACGGGCTTGTCACTCCAAGTCGCTAGACGAGTAGTGACAAGACCCCTTATGTCACTCGTATTTTCCTTAGCCGAGTAAAGAAAAATATTAGGAATGCTATCTAATTATTTAGCACGTCTTTTCAGATACAGTGACCAAATTTAGTTGTGAATGGTTGCAGTTTAAGTATGGGATATCATTGGTTTCATTTTAACCATCCGTAAGGGAAGATATATTTTCGAGATGAAAAGTCTCTGTGTGTGGGTGGGTAGGTGTGTCTGTCCGTCCGTCCGTCTGTCTGTCTGTCTGTCTGTCTGTCTGTCTGTCTGTCTGTCTGTCTGTCTGTGTCTGTCTGTCCGTATGTATGTATGTATGTATGTATGTCTGTCTGTCTGTATCATCGTTTTCTCAAAAACGGCTGGCTGAATTCAAAGGAAATTAGTGCACATATTCGTTAGGTTAGAACTATTTGGGTTTTAGAATCCCATGAATGTTAATGCAAAATTACATCCCATGATTATTAATGCAAAATTTGTAAAATTAATGGTGTTTGGTAATTACACTATATCTTAAGAATATTAACAAATACATTGATATGAAGAGTACAAGCTTCAAGTTCTATATAATTTGGTTTTAGATTTAGAAGTTTTAGATTCAATATAATTTACTACATGTATCAACCATCATTAAGTGCACAGCTTCTAAAAAGCTTTTTCAACAAGATTTGGTTCATACCTCAAGCATAACTAATCGCATATGTTCTGAAAAAACTTTTGAGGGCATTTACGTAATTACTAATTTTAAGAAATTAGTCTTTATTTTAAGACTGCATGTTTCAAATTCAATTAAATTTGGTCAAGGAACGAAAATCTAACGCCTTTACCCTTACGGAAGGCATTCAGTTTAAATCTGGTTATATCAAAAGCGACAGTGACGTCTGTCTTAATAATCTTCTAAACAACATTGACAATTTGCAAGGATCAGATAACATTATTGACTAGGGAAAGTGTACAGTAATAACAGAAAGGGACGCTTTATAAGTAAGCAAACAAGTACACTAGAGATGAAGTTTATATTTCCTTTAATGACAATGCTATTTACGTAAGGTGGCTAACAGAACACTCTGCATGAGACGTGGGATTCCGTCAGTGGTATCCTTTATTCCAATAACCATAGGACAACTTTACGATACATGTACTGTGATCGGAATGGTGTTAGTTACGAGATATGTGTTATTCGCAATCTTCCTTTCGAATGTGCAAAAACTGTTAAAAGAAAGTGATGATGTATTACACATAAAAAAAACGTGTTTAAAAGAACGAGTAACGGAAACGTGCTTTCTTTTTTCATTCTAATCAATCTTTGAAAAAATGGAATCGTCCGAAAATTCCCAGGCGAGTGACTCATTAAATTTTGATATAAAGTCTATGATATGAGCTATCCTTTCCCGCTCACGTCGATTCTTCGTTCTTAGTGCCATATAAACGGATGGACGTGCTAGTGAACAAGACCGCGTAAGACATTTTTCACAACAAAGGGTGTCCACGTACTTTGCGTGGGCAAGGAATAGTGCCCTTTCGGAAACCCAGCTTGGAGCAAGGTAACAGGTGATTAAATCAGGGGGATAGCACACAGAGAAGATATGTTAATGATCAGTTCGACCCTGAAAGCAATATGATGAGTATTAAATAGAATTGTCAATAGTAACATATGTGTTCATAAGCAAGGCTCTCATTAAGGATATATTCATTCTAACCATCTAAATAGTGCAGTAGGACCAATACTTTGAAGCATTGTGCTGATGTCAACAGTTGTCGTTAGCTTGGAATCCGTCACACAACAAGGTAAGCCATTCTAACATACCTTTTTAGTGGTTCATCGAGTATATGTTGTCTGGAATTTCATAAATATCAACTTATTATTGAACATTCCATTGACAGATATATAAATAAAACCCGAACATTTTCAGATAGGATTTTGAGATAGGATAAGATTTTTCACCAAAACCAGTTGTGGAAATTGCATATTAAGATATGTTATATGTATGTATGTATGTATGTATGTATGTATGTATGTATGTATGTATGTATGTATAACAAGCACATAAACGAACGATTATATACATATATATTATTGCCACAACAGTAAGGTTTTTCTTACCAATATATTCAAATGAAACTGCTGTGTGTGTGTGTGTGTGTGTGTGTGTGTGTGTGTGTGTGTGTGTGTGTGTACAAATATACATATACGTTTACAAGTCTACATATGTTTATACTAATTCGTGTTTCTTTTATGCTCAACTTATTTCACCTGTATTTGTGGGATTCGACCTAACATATATCTGATATCTGACTTTGAAACTAACACAGCAGCATGATGAGCGATGTGTATATCGTAAAGTAAAGATAACGAGATAACACTGTAAGAAAGTAAGCAATGATAGTGCTGAATGCAATCACTGCAATAGGCCTTGATAACTTTCCACGATGACATTAATACAATAATAACCACAAAGTTAGGGAATTATGAGATCTCTCCCTGTCTACCCACTACTTTTTCTAATCTTATGTACTTTTTTCTCTGACCATTGGGGTATTAGTATAACATGACCTTTCTTGTAATCTGACAGACTTCTGATAAAAGAATTTGATTATATCTATGATGATGGATGTGATGATCATAACGGAAGCAGTACGTGCGTGTTTGTATGTTTCAATTTAGTTTAATAACAGTCGGTCCATTTTCAGTAAAAAGGCCAATTTCGGGGAAAAGTGAAAATATTAACGACTTGTACAATATTTCAATAACTGTTCTACAATGTAAGATGCTGTATAAAAATTTTGTAGAACTAACCAAACCTCAGATTATAAACACAATTTAAACACTTGCAGTTTTATAAAGGTAGTCATAAATTATGTACGGTATTACATATAGTAATTACATACATTATATGGTGGGTTAATTAAAATTAACGAAAGGAAAATAAATGGACTAGATATTTTCCAACTCTCACTCTCACTGCGTCTCTGTGTGACCTTGTCAGTTTGTTTTCAATTATCCCATTGTCTGTCTGTCTCGTTGTTTGTGTCTCTCCGTCTTATTTTCCTTGTGGCATTATATTTATGTGTTGTACCCTTGAGCCAGGGGTCATAAGGTCAGACGTCCATTCGAGTAACGTAGAGAAAGCAAGGAATAAGCAATGGCATATAAATACATGTATAAATATCATATGTTCGCACCCCGTTCTAACTGACATTGTGCGTCTTCGAATTGTGTTTGCCACTGGACAGAGGTAACACAGAAAATGTATGTACAGGATAACTGTCCCTATTCGTCATCTGTGATAACGTTACGAAGTATTTATCAATAACTAATATCATAACGACATGCTAAAGCAAAGCAAGAAATAACGTACGCATGCACCGTGTGATAGTAAAAGTTCATACAGTTTGCCGCAATCGTTATAAATTGCTGACTTTTACAGGTATTGTCATCGGGGACATCCGGGGTTTGTAATTCATCAGTGGGCTCATTTGCTTAATATCAGATTAAAAAAATCATCAAATCTTTTCCAATCGTATTCTTCAGCCACTTATGTTAAACAACTATACATCTAAATAAAGCCTAGAGGGATGCATTAATGTTAAAAATTCTGAACAGAACCCTGGGCTAAATTGTTAGGATTTTTCCTTATCCGTAGTTTTCATCCTCATCGCAACAATTATTCAACGAGGGAAGTGTCATCTTTTGGTCAGCCTCAAGCAAAGCTAATTTTCTTCCTGAAACAAATTCATTCTAAGGTACATGAAGCTGCTTTACATTCCAACAATAATGACTAGTTTGTTACGGATTTCGACTGGCAGATTGTGTTAATCTTGATAGCACACAGTAGCATTTCCAAGAGCATAGAAACCAACTCTATAGATTGCTTTGTGGTCATATTTTCCATATCCTAATGAACTGAGAGATACTAAGCTTTACAGCAGAGTGACATGTACACGTACAACCGGTACTCTAGTGTCTCGCTAATTCGTTGCATCTCAGTGTTGAGTCCGTGTCATCCGGCGTCATGTTTTTCATGAATATAAGGATTATGGTAACTCTTTATACGAGTCTCCTTCTTACTATTCCGTTTTGGGATTCAATACCCTGCCTGCGATATCGTCGACAAGCGTCATTGAATTTCTAGATAGCTGATTTAGACCTTAATAATAATAATAACAACGATCGAAGTGTGCGTGATATTATAGCAAAGAAGCCAGTCATGATTTTCCAAAATGTATGGATTGAGTTTCACTACATTTCACTGAAGCCGTAAGAGTATTTTACTCTTCACAAATATCCCCATACATCTCGTACAACTCACAAATATTCAAACTGCGTAAAATATATATGTTTTCAGCATAATAACGATTGTAAAATTACACAAAGATATACATGTGTACACTTATACTTGGCACTGTATACAATCTCAGTCAATCAGTAATTCTTCGTGTCACGCAATCGTTAAATATTACTAAAAAACCCGAATATCACATTAGACGTCTCATCATACAAGAACCTGTGGCCGCAAAATCAAAGTTTTGGAATTGTGTATCTGAACACTTGTCTTCTGGAAAGTAATCAAAACAATGAATAATCGCTAATAAGAATTACACAATTATAAGAAAGGTATAATTTTGTCGAGAAGATAGTCGCTAATTCATTTATTATATTTGTTTGCTTAACTAGAAATATTGCTAATTATCGTTTTGTGCCTGCTGTAGGATTACATTGGCAAATAACGCAAGACATCTAAGCGAAATTATTGACATGGTTGGATGCCCACTAATAGAAGAATTGCGGTCATTTAACAAGTTAGATATTGACAAGAAATTGCGGGAATATCCCTGAGGGGATATACAGCGAACAGTGAAATTGAGCCAATGAAATATACAAAATAACTTCCAATTATTATACTCAAAACGTGCGGTTAAAGTAACTGAGCAAAATTACTCTTCATCAGTGGAAATTGGAGATACCTTCTGCTTCATTTTTCCAACAGGAAATTGCCCTTTTTGTATTTTTACATAAGAACAGAATCACTGAGATGGGTTAATATCATCTGTACTATGTGCGAAACTGAAGATTACTTTACAGTAAGACGCGTAACATGGAGGCGGGGGAGAGAATGTGTACTCAGATTGAAGGTGTATAGATGTGTGTGTGTGTGTGTGTGTGTGTGTGTGTGTGTGTGTGTGTGTGTGTGTGTGTGTGTGTGTGTGTGTAATATATATGTGCACGTATGTGTTTGTATCATACGCACACATATACATATGTGAAAACATACACGTTAACGTAGACAGAGAGACACAGGCAATGCATTTATACAGAAAAAGACAACATACATATCAGACAGAGAAACAGAAAGACAAAGACCGACGGACGGGCGGACGAACGGACGGGCAGACAGACAGACAGACAGACAGACAGACAGACAGACAGACAGACAGACAGACAGACAGACAGACAGACAGACAGATAGATATACAGACTGAATGACTGACTGACTGACTGATTGACTGACTGACTGACTGACTGACTGACTGACTTACAGAGAGAGTCAGTCAGTCAGTCTATATGTCTCAGACAGACAGACGAGCGGGCAGACTGACTTAATGACTGACTGACTGACTGACACACAGATACATTTCAATATACTTTGCAATTTTACGCTAAACTTTTAACATTCATTTTGACACGAAATCATAGTATTTACATGTAAATCAAATGTAATTGAGATACAGAAATATGGCTAATAAAGGAAGTTATAAAATAATAAACATCCAAGCATACAGATCAGAGAAGAGAAATGTGCGTAAAACACTGACTGTTAATATTAACATTGTAATAGTTAAGTTGCTTGTAAAGTCTAATAGTTTAATTTGTGTTACAAGAATGAAAATATGCCAACATTTTCCCTCAAAAGGTAAATTATGCCCCCATATATTGTGGAATATTTGCTATTAAACATTGACTTTATCAACATTTCCTAGGGTTCCTTAACACATGTATATTGCAATTTGATTCTTGTCAGGAAGCCCCCCAAGAACATTTTGGACTCGGAGATCTCGTGAGATTTCACCAATGCAGTTAAGAGACAGCTACCAATCTTGGTATCTCTCTTGATTAACCCATTCTTAGACATTGTTTGATAATTTGACAATTTTACCATTAGTAATTTTAATATGCAACATTTTTCATCAATTATCGACAATTAATGTATGTATCCTACCAAAGGTACGATATTTAGATTTGGTGTTACATGAAAATCTCGACCTCTATTATTGTGTGTATATCAGAATGACCACGGGGTATCGTTAGATTATGGAAGTCATGGTAACGGTAGAAGAGTAATAAATTTTCTTGACCATAGGTCAAAGTTTATTAAAATTTCCATCAAAAGGAGGAAGCTCAGTTTATGATTAGAAATCTTGCCTCTGTAGTAGTTGAAAATGACTATATTAATATTTAATGCCGACAAAACTAACTATGTCTGGCTATAAGTAGATGGCTTAGTGGAATAGCTGTGTCGTGGATTATCTACATACTATATTTGATGTGCGCTTGGAATGCCAGGCACCAAAATTATCTTGTTGTGGATTAATCATTATGAACAAGAGGTCAACATAATACATGTACTTCCATTGTATTTGATGGAAATTGCAAATGAGAACTGGATGTACGTGCATGTGTTGTATTGCTGCGTGATCACTATCACTTCATGAGTATGAGTGTTTAGTACATGTTTCACAAGCCAACAAGAAAATGTTCATTTTGTGTACGACGATATGCTGCGAATGAACAATATCTATACAGTTTAACGTGTCAGAGTCGTGTTATACCCTGCAATAACAAATTCTACGTTGAATATCGACGTTTTCAAAGATCCTCTTAAAAATACCTTTGAAATCCATGGAACAGTACTATCTCCTAAAATTGGATGATAAATGAATCGCATTTTACAAGTTATAACCATATTAAACACACCCTAATTGTGAAATTGAGTTACAAGAATGGTTTGATATCAAAATCCATGTGAATAATTAATTAGTTAATCCTTCATAGGTCAAATCACCCTATCCCTCCAATCTATTTGTTACTATGTGGTTACAAAAGAAGTGTTTGATACAACGTCTGTTTACTCCAAGGTCACACTTCTAATTATAAAGTAACACGAAGGCTAAATAGACAGCTATCTTAATAAACTGATAACTTTAGAACTCAAAATGAAACTGTTGATGTACAGTTTCTCAAAGGTATCCACATAACCGACGTAGTGGTACTGCAGACTATGTATGTATGTATGTATGTATGTATGTATGTATGTATGTATGTATGTATGTATGTATGTAACGTTTTTCGTATTCATCAAGATATGTACATAGATCATTAGGCTGGCTCTATCACATGAAATGTAACAAAACATCTGCCGTTCATAATTTGTTTCATTAGTGTTTAATTAATAATGTTTAATAATGTGTTTAATTGCTTCATGCATTAAACAAAACAAACGCCATTGTGCACAAGAAATAATTGTAATATTGCTAAATATCCCATTTCATGCTTCACAGCGTCGTCGTGGGTTAATGACACTATATCATCTAATGACATAACTATTCATTGCTATAATGTTTACTTGTCCTGTAGATACACGAGGTTTTCCCATAGACTAAGTATAATGATATTATGTAGATAGACTATGTTGAAATTAGTATTTCTTATCTTGTTACTTCTTATCATATTTACAGAAATACGCCATGTTGACACGAATATCAGTATCAGACATCATTTCGATACAAATAATACTTTCTTTATGTAAAGGATATTATATTTGTGTCACTAAAGTTATGAATAACTAACTGTAATACTGCGAAATATACAGAGAAGAATATGTACATGAATTGATGAATGGTAACATTATTTCCTTCTATGGTAAATCATAGCAAAATCATTACAAAAATCAATGGTTAGCCGATTTTACGTTTTTTCTTACATGTGTGTAGGGGAGAGGCTATTCTATGAGGTGCCATGTGTGTATGTGTGGTGGGGGTGGGGGGCTGTCCAATGGGGTTGTCCAGTGTGTATGTGTGTGTGTGGGGGGGGGGGCTGTCCAATGTGTGTAAAGGACTGATCAGTGGGGGGGGGGGGGGCTGCCTTATATGTGTGTGGGCGGGAGGCTGTAAAGTGTATGTGTGTGTGCGTGCGTGTTTGTGCATCAATCAATACCACACTGACAGCATGTCTCATAATGCTCATCCTGCTGCGGAATACGAAGATCAAAGAAGGTTTGTTTAGCAAAGGATATAAGTTCAGAGATATGTCCAAGGGTTGGTTGAGGATTGTCGCTAATAATATATGATGAATAGAGGGCGTTGAGTTATTTGATTTAGCGTTAATCATATTAGAACAATAATGTTGTACCGTTGTTAAATCGAAGTATACGAGTGTCAAACACATCCCATGGCATTGTGACTAACGCTGTAACAAAAAACACCAGTTTCGCAGTATTCAGCATGATACTATGGAAAGTGAGAAATCAAATTAAGTTATGCAATGACGTGAAATTGAAGAAGAATTGTCTTTAAACTGAATATGACATATTTTAAACTTTGGAAAACTGAAGGAGAATATAGCATCAGGTTTTTGGTTGTAAGCATACAGGACCATAATGAATGCATAAATGAGTTTCTCGGATTTTATCAGATGCAAAGGTTGTTATCGTTTGATGGGTTTCGGCTAGATGTTATTCAGTCACTCCATTATCCTTCCGTGAGATTGACCTCCATAGAAAAGTGACGTCTGCGATAATGTCAGGAAGCACAATATCACCAATGCTCTCAAGGGATTGCTTCCAATATTGCTACACGTCATTAAGTAAGTGCATACGGCCATTTGTCATGCATCAATAGACGTTATGGTCCAAGCGAATTTTCTTTAACAATTGATACGTATTCACTTTTCACTCGTTATGGGGTCACGAATCGTAATGGACATGACCGTGGCATTGATTCAAAGCTATCCTAAAAGGTGATGAAGTCATCTTTAGTGTTTTATACTTTTATCCAATGTCCTTTCCGCATTAATATGATCTTGTAGTGATAAGATATTTTTGTGATTAATCCAACGATATTCTACAGGAGTAACAATATCTCGAATATTTAAATTAAGAGATTACAGTAATTGCATACAGTTAAATTAAATCTCAAGCATAGTGCAGAATGATATAAGCTTAATATAGCTGAGTACGATGCCTTTGCGTTGACAGCGTTGTGTTCCATTGTTGACATAACATAGACTTATGGTTATTTCCTGACATTTCCTGTTAGTATCTCTATTTGCACAAAGTCTTCGTTCAGAATTGTCTCAGAAGGATATAGCGGAGAGAGTGTGTAATATAAAGTCGTTGTATCGGATGCATTTAGTTGGTTGTCGTTTCATTCAATAATAATGCATCGAAAATGATATTTTGCTAATACTTTGCAATTTCTAAGTTACCATGAAATATGTCGCAGTTGAATTTCTAGGAAACGTGAACGAGATACTGTTAGGTTTGAACGTGGGCAGGGGAACAATTTTTTCCATAAGTAGGTGAACACGTTGCTCCATTAAAAATATTCCTCTCTTTTATTACCACATTACCTATTTACAAAGGTGGGACAATGCGATGGTGTTAAAATTAAATATACCCCTCTGTTGTTGATCGTTTTTTGTTAGCATACGTGTTTTCAAGTCTTGGCGACAGACCTTTAAATAAGAATAGTATTGGCGGCTGTTTGACGAACACCATCGCTTCATAGATTCATATTCTATTCAGATATTAAAGTACTCCTTATCTGGGGCTAGCTTGGACGCTGACAGTCGGAGTGGCTCTATCAGCTGAACTCCTTAAAGGGTGAGATTGCAGATATTTTATACATATTAAATGTGCAGGTATATTTTTCCATATCTTAAACAACTCGTATGTGTTTCCCAATTGTAAATGATGAATGGATAGAACAGCTCATGTAACGTTTAAACGGATTTTGTATATTTGTCACTAAAATTTAACATAAACACATTTAATATGGTTCAATAATGTTATTAATAATTTTCTTCATTACATATCGCTTGATCTGATAACTTTTGGACAATTATTAATTATAAAACCGGTTATAATAACAGAGGTATGTTTACAATAATTGTTGGATGAAACATGAATGCATCAGTGCAACGTAAGTGAAGATAGTTTACTCCCGTTTTTATCGGTTGTTCGTTCTGAATATCTCGTAAATTCTAGACGTGTGACCTTATGACATAAAATGGACGATTAGCTACCCGTAAAGTGACGAAATAATGTTTTTAATGCTAATATTTATGTACCATTAATACACAGTACGGTGCCAGCAATTTTCAAATTTCGTACATCGATATTTTCATATTTCAAAGAGACAGTAAATAAAGCCATCCGGTAGTAAAGTTTTATATTTACCTAATACATTTTTATAGCCTAAGTGTATAATTCCATAGTGTTTTACGTCTCATTGTCCTCGTAAAGTTAATATGGGAACGATGTTTTCAACGATGTTGGTTGTTTTCTTAATGTCCTAGTTGTCAATTCCACATTATCAAACCACTCGGCTATAACATGATATTTTCTATAGTCATCCTGAGATGGAAGGATAGGGGAAAGCTATATTAAAACATTTTTAATGCAACGATTTGATATCAAATTTCTTTATCTTCATGTTGATGTTCGCCCGGAGCGACACTTTCCTGTCAAACAATTCCGTTTTCCATTATAGTTAAGTATTTCTATGCAATACCTGACGGTGTGTATATATATTCCACAATAACCGTGAAATATGAGACTTGGCTTAATAGGAAAACCATCACACGTTTTACGGCAAATTGGAAATGTTCTGACGTAAGTTATGAATATTACTTTTTTTCAAAAAATAACCCTTGAAGTATATAGCAGTGTAGCACATACGCTACTTGAATGTGCCACAGATAATTTTTAAAGAACTCTACCAAGAGAGAAGAATTATACCGATACGATTAAAATTGCCGTTGGAGTTTTATATAAATACTTCACTCTAGTAAATATGAACTTCGCATTTATTTTGATGATTATTTCAGCTTTGACATCCCATTAGGATGTTTCAATTTGACAGAAATCGTACTCGACAAAATATCATATTTCATACATTATCATCAGATTGTTTACTTAGGTGTGTAAATGCCACAAACTCATGCAAGGAAATATCACTTTTCAAATATTTTCTTGATACATTTCGTTTCAATTCTCTGTCGACAGTTTAAATTACAATAACAACGAATTTTCAAGATTTTTACGTTTTGATTTTCTCACTGCGTGTGAAGAGTATGTACAAGTGTATATTTGGTAAAAATAGAAAACCTAATTTTCAGAAGGAGACAGTAGTGGACGACCTTTCTTCATCGACAATGACTCCTTGTGCATAAATCTTATCATGGTGTTATTTCCTGTAACGTTTCACAAAAGAGTTCGTGTTTTGAATTTTACATGATGCTATTTCATGGTATGTCAAAGGACTTATCCTTCCTTTTTCAAATTGGATAACATGAGTCACACATGAAGACTGTGATATTCATTTAAAGAAATGCAATAACATGCAGTGGAGCTGCGAGTTCTTTGTATTACATTTGACAACTGCCAGACAACTGTTTTCTCTTCCAAATGTTAACCGTATACTAAACATCACTAAACGCTCCATTCCTGCATGTTATATAGTTCTATCAAATGGCCTTTGCTTAAAAAAGGAAACTTATTCTCCAACGTGCCCTTTTACTTAACACTGAGTTATTTAAATAATAGCACATGCCAGCGAGGGCAATATCACAATTTAGTGCCTGCACAAGGGTTGGCACTTTTTACCAAAATTTTGATGATGCCCAAGCCGAAGGAAATAGTGTATTTAAAGTAGGTCACGTGATTCGATTTTGACCAATGACAGCTTGTGTAAGAACGTTGAGGTGTAATAAATAAGAGATAACACGTATGTGACTAATAGACTAAATATGGATATATTCAGGTGATAAATCTGTGTGATCAATACGCTAACTATGCCTTCCTTACATTTCGTACATATATAAGTATGCTTTATCCCGCTTTCGGTCAGCAAGGCTCCTGATATAACGTGATTTGGCAACGATTGAATTTGTTTTCAATTAACATATGTGGATCTGTTTTGCCATTGTACTTGTATTTCAGTTTTCACTGAAAGAAGTTCGATCGGCATTAGTATCTTAATATCACGTTATTGCAAGATGGTGAAATATATTTAAATAATTAACACACGTTCTACTTTCCTAACTTGAACGTGGTTGGTGAATGTTAACAGTACAAAAAGGAAATCTAGTTCTAGTGAATTTTGTGAATGTTAATTAAGCTTTGTCACTGTCAATCATTGTTTCCACTAAATGTGTAACATAGCTAAATACCGGTACGT
This sequence comes from Glandiceps talaboti, assembly GCF_964340395.1. Classification (NCBI taxonomy): domain Eukaryota; kingdom Metazoa; phylum Hemichordata; class Enteropneusta; family Spengelidae; genus Glandiceps; species Glandiceps talaboti. The sequence continues at coordinate 28,658,037 of NC_135554.1, read as the reverse complement.
TTAATTTAAATTCTTCACCCATCATTCTTTCATTCCATTTTTGAATGATTTTGTCACGGCAGTCGGTGAAAGTAACAGAAAAGGCTGTGCTACTGGGGGAGGGGGTGTAGATCAGTGAGTACGAGGTGATTTTGCAAATTTACATGTGTGTTAAGATTTAACCTTTGAAGCAGTGTGTCAATCAGTTCTATATTCTTTCACTTCTAAATTTGTAATGGATTTGCATTCTTCTTTAAATATTCACCAGCACATATAAAATGTAAACGTTCGACCTTCTTTCAACACTGTGCATCGACTCTTTTGAGACAGTTCATGATGATAATGTCAGTTTTTACATAAAACACCTTTCCACACTGTGCTCATGGCATATAAGCATTATATGCTGTGGCACGAACCTATAATGCCGTAATGTTCTTTTATGCTTCATCATTTCCCTGGGGATATATAATCCATTGCAACCTCGGTAAGCGCATAGGAATATACCCTTCACATTGAAAGCTCTATCCAATTTTATAGGTGAAGTGACTAAGTTGGGACACATCGAAGTTTAAATACTACCCATGGTCATAACCAACGACAACAGCGCTGCTTGAAACTATAACTTAATAAATCAGAACCACTACCCGACTGCATGAAACAAACAATACTTTTATCAAACATGTATGAATAAGATACTTTGTGTAGATCCCTAACTCATTTATAAATTGGGTAAACTGACTAGATAATAAAAAACATTAATCTTACTTGTCTTTTTGCGTCCTCGGTCGTAAACATGTTGAATAATAATCGACCGGAACGGATGAATAAATGATAATTTTGAGTATTTATTATGGCTGCCTCTGAAGACGAACTGGTGATCAATGCTAAGAACAAAACATGACCTTTGGGAATGAGATTTGTGTATGAAAATATCCATTTGACGTCAGCATATCCAATAGTTCCTGTAAATTATTGTTGGCAAATACACTCCCTGTGGCGTTTGTAATAAGCCTGCATTACTCAGGTTAGCCTTTGGGGCTACAATATAAAGACCTTTTAATGCACAAACTCCACGTGGTAAGAACACCGAATTCACTTGTAGCTAATAATGTTATTGACCAAAGCAAAGAAATCGCTTCGAGATTTCTCTAATGTACAATGCAGTACTTAACCACAGCTTTTTTATTTGGTTGCGTTATCATTTCATAAGGTAGCACTGAATGAAAAAGTTTTAGCTATTACTTCGTAGATTAGGAAACATAATAGAAAGGGTAGTAAAAACATGCTTTGGCAATAAAATCAGAACTACGCGTTTTCGAATGAAAATTTTCATGGATAGTACGACAATTGAAAATATAGTTATTTCACTGTGCTTAGGTCGTTTCGTTATGGATACTAAAACATAAAACCAGCAACTGAATTTTTCATCTCCATTTTCTTGTGAATTAAACATTTTGCTACAGATTTTTCCGATGTAAGTTAAGTGTTATAGAATTTATTGTTGTATTTCTTAAGCCCCAATTGTGAAAAGTGATCTATAACTAACATGAGCGTAAAGAATAATCATGGTGAGTGATTGTAAATATGATATGACAGTTTTCTCAAGAATAACAAAAACTGTTTCTGAAACCAAATTGAATTAAGAACCTGGCACAGCGGATCAAATATTTAAACCACAACATACATACTTTCCTTATGTAATATTGATCACGCCCGTATAATGAAACTATGTTGAACCAATAGTATTGAAAATAGGTACAAGCTAGATGAACATTATTACAGGCCAGAATTTAAAAAGAAAAAAAAATGTTCAACGGGCCCGTATGCAAGCCGTTAAGGTCAAAAGTATTATTATTTTACCTATAGTATTGTATATTTTTCGGAGTTACAAACTACTTTGTTTTGACTTACTTTTCGTCAAACCAGAAATTGTTTTAAGGATTATGTATAAATGAAAGTCAAAATATGTTTTCTTAAAGTGTTTTTTAAGTTCGGTTTTTAAAATAAAAGTTTTGGGAAAATCATTGATTTTGAACAAACTCTCTTATCGGGGGGGGGGGCGTATTTTGAGACATATTACCTATCATAGACTTTTATTGGGGTAGATATAACGTTAATACTATGTAGTCCTCGAGTAAATGAGTACAAAAAACCCTGACTTTCGACTAGTTTTGCATCTCATTGGGCTTAAAGTTTTCAAGAAGCTTAAATTGATTGAAATATGCCCATACTGTTGAAGTTTACATTAAAGAGGCACAGGCCACGAGTGGCACAATCTGTGGTATACACTTTTTACGCAAGTGACAATTTCTACATGAACCCTTATTGGTGGGGGGGGGGGGTATTTAGCAATTCTAGCATACTGTTAGGGTTGATTCATGCCTTCTACGATATTGCAATTATCTTCTAGCATTGTTAGAACAATTGATTACATGTATGGTAAAGATTTCCTTACTCATCATCGCATCATTCACCAGAATGAGTTATTAAGGCCAGGTTTGGGTTGACAACTTTAAGTGATGATAACATAATCTTCAGTAAAATAGACTACTGCTACGGCCTACTCTATTATGTAGCAAATAAAAAGCTCCAACAATAGCTGTTATGAAAGCCGCGAAATCTTCACGTATATTGCTTGAAAGGCTATGGTCATCCTAGAGATCAAAGTCAAAAATACATTATGGCTTCTCCTATCCCCCGGCCGGAGATAATGACCAGTCCCTAAATACAAGGGCTTTCCTTGTGCGCACTCACGGTCTGCTGACTTAAGTGAAATAAGACAAATAACAAATAGAAGATTAAACTATTATCGCAGTGAGTTGAATGGTTGGACCTTTAGGTTGGATGAAGAGCACAGTATGTATTCGTATGTATCCAAATCAAATGTCCACGTGAGTGTACAGCGACCAATGTGTTAGGCCTACCGGAAGTAGTCATTTGATTTACTCCACACCCCTGTATGGAAATCGAGTGGTCCGAAGAAACTTACCGAATTTCTTTTTTCTCCAAGAACCGAAAATTAATTATATTCGAAACATTTCCAATATATATACATACACACACACACATATATATATATATATATATATATATATATAACTCGGTGAGTATCAATCTGCTAAGACAGTGCTCTATACCGCAGTGGCAGAGCGTAATAACTATATATATATATATATATATATATATATATATATATATATATATATATATATATATATATATATATATATATATATATATATATATATATATATATATATGTCCTATATATATATATATAGGACAGTGCAATATGGTTACTTTGGAACTTTAAATTGGAAACGAATGCGACGTTTCGATCCATCTCCGACGTCGGACATTGATCAAGCAATGATTTAATTGATTCTTGGAAGAGTGAACAATATATTCTCTATTTTATATATGTTACACATAATCTGTGAAATTGCCCAATTCATGAAATGTGCATGTAACTTTGCCAAGTTCATGAAATAGTCAACCTTATACAAATGAAAGTATAGATTATGATCGAAGTTAAATTTTTGGGGAAGAGTTTTGAACTGGGGTGTTGATTATCGAACTCTATTTAAAACACAAGCTGCACTGAATTACAATAAAATAAGAATTGTGAAGTGATGAGTTTGTAAATACATGGTAATAAAGGTGTTTGATTCTTATTCTACTTTGTGTGTGTACTGGGCATATCTTACCATACCCACATCATAACCTGGGCAACACGATTGACTATTTCATGAACTGGGCAAAGTTGCCTACCCGTTTCATGAATTGGGCAATTTCACAGATTGGGTGTAACACACACACACATATATATATATATATATGTATATTACATTTGTCGATAAGTAAACAAAATAAATCAAGACAACAACAATCTCAAATAAAATGAAAACTTGTATTAAATAATGGTAACATGGAATAAAAGTGGATTCCATCGAAAAACTACACATAAATGGTTAAAAGTAGTTTGTAACTGCGAAAAATACAAAATAGTACAGCCAGAATAAGAATAACACTTTTGGCCTGAATAGCTTGCCATCAATACTACATGGAATATGTATTATTCATATTTCGTATTATCTACCATGTAATACCGAATATGGTATTTTCAGTTGGTATCTTGTCCTGTCTCCCGACGAGATTGCTAATCTCAGTATCGTATTTATATGTAGGGTATTAACAGCAATGAGCTGATAATATGACACTTGAACATATGGTTTCCTTGAAAATAATCCAGGCATTGGCAAGCCGAATGAAATCATCGCGAATATAGTGATATGTTTCCTTGTATGGATTTATATATTTATGTTTATAAGTGTCCTTATAAGGTGGTATAGGTTTCCCTGTAAGGAGTTTCATTATAACGGATATAATGGTATGTAAACATACGTTGATTATTTTTGATAATCCGATGATAAATTTCCAGGTAATATGAAAATTTAAAAAGCGGAAAAGAAAATATTACGATTTTTCCGAAAAAGTATTCATTCTTTGATTTGAATAAGATATCAGACTGACATATTTTGATTCGCAATCTTTATACGCGGATTATTGGAAACAAATAAAGATCATGTGCTGTAAAATTTAATAACAAATTAACCGAATTAACAGCCCTGCAAGCACATAATATCAAACAGAATCAATATCTTTAATATCTAAAAGCGATCAATTTCTTAGAAGTTAATGATAACCTGGTTTCGAACGCAAGACTTATGAACTATTAACATAAAATACATAATACTTTATTAAGATGCTTACTTACTTTTTAACTAACCATGGACATAACGTTAACTTCTATAAGCACACGTGATTTCTTTGTGCGAGTTACCGCATTAGTAATACAATAACAGGTTTAATTATTAATTGCGGTTGAGGGCGCTGATTTATGGGTACGGACCCAAAAATCAATTTGATTTGATTTATCATGTGTGCAGCAACGAAAAATACGTTCACCATAGGTGATTAAATACTGTTTATGGCGTGCGAAATTACGAGTTATTGTGCCCTCTCTTATAATAAATCATTTTCAAAAAATGTAGTCAGTTCCAGCTAGTTCAGTTTTAAATCAGTCAACCCGTAAAGAAATCCAGATTCCACGTAAAGGTTATTTATTTATGCGATCGAAATTGAAAGAAATATGAAACTATTATATGATATACAATATTTATCAAACCAGATATGAAATCTCTTAGTATGGTTCTTTCTTATATTCTGTACTTTGTGTTATTTACTTCACGTTTCTTATCTTCCCTGCCTAAGGATATGTGCAATTTTCCTCATTCTATGATGCTTATAATTTCTCATACACAAGGCAATTATATAGTAGAAAAATGTTGTATGATGTATCGAATGCATATTAATCAGATTTAAACTGAATGCCTCCAGTAAGGGCAAACCATATGATTTGCTCCTACACACATTGTTGGAATGCATTCTTATTAAGATGTAGTCTAATTACCGACAATTTTGTATAATTATGCACATTAATTATTACAAATAACCTGATTTAAACTAAATGCCTTCCTTAAGGGTATATAAAGTCTTGCAATTTCATGATTTATGCAAGAAATTTAGCTCTATATCTGTGATTTGTCAAGTCCCAATGAAGGTTAGTTGTCAAAAAATGTTGTTCAAATCCTTTGTCATTGTCTTGGCGGAATCATGTATTTAAAATTTGGAAAGGTGGCTAATTTACATAAATCTGTATGCAATTTACATAATATCCATTTTAGCGTACGCAATTACATATCATATGCAATGTCGTATCTTTTGAAAATAGCTGCAGAAAAGGTGTCGCATTCAAAGTAAACAAAAATGATGACGCTGCTGACGATTCAGAGTGATATTTGTGATCACTCACAAACGACCCTTTCATGGTCACCAAATATTCCAAAAAGAGATAGATCTGTCGTTTTATCAGTGAATGTTTTAGTATGAGACCAGAAAAAATACTTTTAAAAAGTTGTTTAACACGTAACCTATATAAACCCATCACATTGGGTAGGTAGGTCGTTTTTTCATAATACTTTACAAAACAAACGTTATATACTGGAAGTAAAACATTTCAGGTTTAGTTTATATAGATCTATTCAGTCATTTTGATTTTATCTCTGCAGATTGTCGGCATAGCAATTGACTTCAATTAGTTCTACAGTTAGGAAATGTACAAAAAGTACAGTTAAACAAATTGTGTAGCTACTCTCACCTCTCCTCTCAAATAATATAGACCAGACTAATTAAGCTCCGAAATTATTTTAGCAACCCCTTCTGTCACCTACACTACAGTGGAAATACTAGTATACAATTATATGGTACAATGATGCATCACAATAACAGTGATAACCAACTAACGTAACGTAACGTATTATAACGTAATATTCTAAACGAGATTACTTTACAAAGAATGTGGATTTCACATGCATAAGAAGATTCTCAATATGAAGTCTAATCTATACAGGGAGGTACTTAGCCATCTTCCATCTTGTTTTGTGAGAGAGAAAATAATCACTGTCGTTGCTACTGATTGGAAGGAGATATCTCCAAAGATGATATTTAAAAAAGGAGACAATGTAGGAGGCCATTTAGAGGCAAAAAATATCAAACCATAGACATAATTTTAAAGTCTTACTGTGCTTGAATATGTTATTAAAATACAAGAATTGAGACGTACAATTATAATATGTAGCACATATTATCTGGCTATAAAGTGTATTTTGTTGTGGCAAAGCTGAAAGAAATTTTGCAGTTAATTGACTTATCCTGAAGTTTTATTTGTTTCCGAAAGCAAATTCCGAATAAAAGCAAAACATTTCAAGACTTTCAGAGTTTGATGGCTAAATGACTGCTAACCCCCCCCCCCTTCCCACGGTCGTAAACTTTCGTTTCAATTCCTTTTAGTGCAAGTTGGATATGCAACAGCTTAGTTTAATCTCACCCTTGTATACGTTATCAGATGCAGGTAAACCACTGTATAAGATATTATTTAATTTGGAATTGACTAAAATGTATATTGTTAGATGTATTATTCAGAAAATATAAAGAAATCCCTTAACTTGTAAACAAAGTTTGCAATTCACTGACATGCGAAGCCCGCGTGAGGATATATTGCCCATCACAAAAAATAAAATACCAAACTATGGGGAGGTCGGGCCTGTTGTACAGCTTTTATTTTCTGGCCCAAGGAACAAGATGTAAAGTAGATTGAGCGCATCTTAGGACTCACTGCATGTAGTAGGCGACGTCATGTTGAATAACTTTTTCCTTTCACATGATACAAAATGGTATGCTCACCCTGCCTGTTTCCTGACAGATGTCAAAAGACTGCTGGACACGACGTTTTTTTGGCATTTCACTTGCTGACATTATTGCAACTTTCAAGATTACTGTTACTCTCGAAAAATGCAAACTGCATGCGCGCGCTTCTCCCGAACAAAGTACCAATTTTTAACTTGGCACTTTTTTATTCAAATATAAACCATAGTACAATAGAGAGACATATTAACGAGGAGTCAGTGTAAGTACAGTCACTTTTGACTTTAGTGAACCATCAATTTAAAGCGCGCGTGCTAGGAATCATCACGTAAATAACGATTTTAATGACCTCGCTATTTATCGAAAAATTTGCATTTTTTCCAAAAATCGCAGGGGCAGCAGTCCCCCTGCCCCCCCCCCCTCCCCCACACAGGTTACGGTACCTGAAGTGATACACTATTACGTACCATGTGCTCCAAATCCTATAAGTTTCTGCTTCCAACTTTCATCAACTTTGTCACATATAATTTTTGTCAAGATTTTGTTGAGTGGCACGTCCTCACAGTGCACTAATTATATAGAGGTCAATGCCTAGGTCACCAGTACGGATACATTGTTGCGAACCCATGCACAATGGACTGTTCAATAGAAATATGGATTTTACATAGGCAGTGAACAACAGAGTTGAAGGCAATTTTCTTCGTAGGCTTGATCTATTTTCCATATTTTGACCACGTACATTTCGGTATAAATGATAGATTATTACACTTGATACATATGTGAGAGTGTATTTATTTCCTGAGATACCGAGCTAGATAAACGATTACAAGCCTCGGAACAAACAGTGGTAGTTTGTTATTGGGAGAAATCGGAAAAGAACAGATAAAAAGGAGACGGTTCGAGGTCAACATAATACTTCCTAAACTTATAATCGAAAATCTAAAAAGATACGATTTCTCTTTATTCATCTGCGCGTTAGTGTGTGAAATTTCAAAATTGTATGTCCATATCTAACGAAATTGAAACGATGATAAATATTTCATCTGTTTGTGCCCATTGTAAACATTTTTTAAGGCCAAGAAAAAAGAATTGGTTTCTGGTGTCCGTAAGGAAGGAGGTACTTTTTTTTTTTTTGGGGGGGGGGGGAATTCTGTCTTGTCTGTCTCTGTCCGTCTGTCTGTCTGTCTGTCTGTCTATCCGTCTGTCTGTCTATCCGTCTGTCTGTCTGTCTGTCTGTCTGTCTGTCTGTCTGTATGTATGTATGTATGTATGTATGTATGTATGTATGTATGTATGTATGTCTGTCTGTCTGTGTCATCTGGTTCAATTCAAACGAAATTCGGCACACATGTTCCGTAGGGTAATGGCAACAACTGATTAGGTTTTAGACATTATATGAATATTAATGAGCAATTAACGTAATTAATGGTTTTCGGTAATTAGGCTATATCTCAAGAATGCACGCTTCGAATTCATTATAACTTCGTACGTACATTTGCGATACCAAAGCGCATCTGTCCTCAAATATTATCGATTTAGCTTTTAGTTTTAGTATATATATATGTTACACCCAATCCGTGAAACTGCCCAATTCATGAAATGTGCATGTAACATTGCCCAGTTCATGAAATGATCAACCTTATGCAAATGAGAGTATAGATTACGATCTAAAAGGGGCCAAATTAATTTTTTGGGGCAAGAGTTTTGAACTGGGTGTTGACTATCGAACTTTATTAAAACACAAGCTACACTGAATTAGAATAAAATAAGAATTGTGAAGTGATGAGTTTGTAAATACATGATAATAAAGTTGTTTGATTCTTATTCTATTTTGTGTGTGTCCAATAAAAGATGCTCATTTCATGTACTGGGCATATCTTACCATACCCCCTACATAACCTGGGCAACACAATTAACTATTTCATGAACTGGGCAAAGTTACCTACCCATTTCATGAATTGGGCAATTTCACAGATTGGGTGTAACAATTCTTTTGTTAACTCTTCATAATTAGTTCTGCAGTTGTCTTTTCTGAAGTAGCAATTAATGTAGGGAGAGTTATGTTGTGTTTTCCTTCGATCTGCAGTCTGCATTGGCTGGACAAACACGAGAAAAAAGAAGATCTAGGCAGGTTATGCCAACAGGCTTTATAAGATATGTGTGCTTTGTAATGTTTGATTTCTGTTGTGGTTGTAATTTAATGTATAACCTAATTACCAAAAGCCATTAATTATGCAAATTAAGAACATTACTGTGGTTGATGATGTATGTATCAAATGTTGTATACTTAACCACTTAAAAAATCGTTAATTATGCAAATTTCTTAGTAAAAGCTATAAGCACATCAACAAGTATCATAACATATATGCACTTTGTCATATTTAATATATATGCCAATTAAATTGAATGTGAAGTATAAATTCATAAGATAAAGCCTAATTACCGACAATAATTAACTATGCAAATTATCATTAAAACTAAAAACTATGCCAGCAGGCTCTATAGAATATGTGTGTTTTGTTACAGTTGATGTGTGTCAAATTATATTGAATTTAAAGCTTAGTTTGTTAAGATATAGAATTACCATTGCTCATTAATTATGCAAATTACTAATTAAAATCACAAGCTACATCCACAAGTATTGTAACGCATATGTGCCTTGTTATGTATAGTGTATGTATCGAATTAGATTGAATATGAAGTATCCATTCTTAAGATATAGCCTAATTATCAGAAAAAACTATAAGCTACATCAACAAGCAGAGATGTGCTATATTATCCTTAATGTATTATGCAAACTATTAATTATCCAAATGACTAATGAATCTTGTGTTTAGCATATGTAATTTGTGTAGCAAGTTGTTTTGAAACATCTTGTCCACAGACAGACAGACATGCACACAGACACAGACATACAAAGCATAACATAACCTCCCCTTACGGGAGGTAAAAATGATTACAAAACGATACAAGATATGTCATACGCATAAATATCATGTCATATATTTTATACTATATCTCCTTTATATGTATAAAATCTATATTACATATATTCATCCATTTGTTCATCTAATAATTGTCTATTTCAAAGTAAAAGTGTAAATGTCATAATAATTACAACTACATAAAACAAAACAACCTTGGTAATTTGGATTTAAAAATTTTAAAAAAGAAGTTCTTTGATCGTCAACTTTTTGCCTCACCAAAACTGACAATAGAGTTTTAAATGAACTGGAGGTACACGGACATAAATAGAACACCGAGACATGTAAATTCGTATTCATTAATGTACTCAAGAAAAGAAAAGAAAAGAAAGGAAAAATAATACGCCTCTTTAGAAGGAAATTTCATGCATGGTGTTGTCTCCTTGCTTATTATATATTGCCAGAAAGCACGTATGTGTTGAAGGCCAAGTGTTTCGGGATCTCTGGCTTTGTCAATAGTTAATAGTGCATTACGCATCATAATGTGGATTAACGACACAGAGGAACATATCTCTATCTCTTTATTAATTGGGTTATAAACATAGCATCCAATGAAACTTTCCAACACGGCCCACTTTTTAGCAACAGTTTTGAGTTATGCAGTAGTATGCTGTTTTACTACAAATATGGCTGCCACTTAGTAAAAATTACTTGAGCACCAAAATAATGCTTGTATATAGTTCCTTTCTTCATATTACTAGTAAACATGATTTAAAAGAAACTGGTAACGTGTAAACACTACGATGTGGCTTTGATAGGCAGGAATTAGCTTGAATTTGACAATTGACCCTGAAGGTCATGGTCAAAAGACAATGTTTCCAAAGTTACATTGCATCTGATAATATGGGTTAGACACTTGAATTAGGTGTCTGTGTTTTATACTTTTTGAGTAATGCAGTAATATAATGTAGACTGACTGGGACAAAGTTTTGTCATGGAGTCCCAAATCCGACTAAAATGTGCATGTGTATTTGGTTATGTGGCTGGGAAAATCGCTTAGAGCAATTCCTAGCACAATTTTTTTTGGGGGAAATGGTAATAACAAAGTATTCTTCTATGTAATAAACAATATGTCATCCTTTGTAAAAATGTTCGTTATATTGAGTCATTCCCGAAACCCCTTCAGTAGTTTATGTATGCATTCCAATTAGAGTTTTTGCAAAGTACAGGAATAGCTAAGATGTTAATAACAAAATTACACAACATTAAATTGTACGCTAGTACAGACCTGACATTGTCTATGTATAGGCAAAAAATGAATAAAATTGCCAAGCAATTATATGACTCTTTAGCATATGATTGCAAACAATAAACGTCTATAAATCGATCAGCTATTCTCAATGTGTGAAAGCCCTTTGTTCTGTCGTTATTTGTTTGCATATAATGTATTGTTCTGTGTGACTCGACTCCGCACAATACTATATATAGAAGTGCTATCGCCATCTCATTATAGTACGTGACATCACCAATGATGTATACTTGCTCGTCATAATTTACCGTTCACTGCTGATTTTAATCATCTTATTTTACCAAATATGGGAGTTCTTTTAAATATACGTTGAACATGACAATATACAAATTATCGTTTCCATTCTTCCGATTCTATCGATATTTAATGAGAAGGGCTTCCTACACAGATTATTTAGACATTTGCACCAATCAAACACAAGTTTTCAATG